>NC_141918.1:6070606-6373636 GCF_057802395.1 Ceratotherium simum simum | reverse complement strand
CGCCATGTTATCTTTACCCACAAAATTATACACTGAGTTAGGCCGCCTTCCACGCTGGCCTTCCCAAACACTTGCGGATACTGACCAGCATAAACATCCATGCCGTTGAACGTTCCATTTAGCAGAGCAGCCCCAGTGTTTCTAAAGAAAGACATTGGAGCCACTGCTTCACCACATGTTTCTAAAACCCAGAAAAACAAGAAGCTATCCAAGATAACATGTAACTTTAAGTTTTCAGTAGTCCTGCTGTGTGTTCCAAAATGACATCATAACTGGACAATTACAGCACTCGAAATTTTAAATGTGCAGGAGAAAAGTAGCCTCCAGCTCTGAAACTTTTCCCCACGGGCACCTGGTCACACTGCCCTCCTGAAGCATCGGCAGAGCCCCCATTTGCTTACCAGGAGACCCCAGTGTGTTTACACACTAGTCAAAGAGTGAAAATCAGTTTGCCAAGTATTTTTTATCCTTCATAGGAGAAACATTGTACCAAGAATATCTGCAATAGATGAGATACATTTTTATTGATTAAAAGTTTTAATGTCTATCAAAAATATAATTTCCTAGAAAATTTTCTTACATAAAAGGGAATCTATAGAATTCTTTTTAATCACCCCCCCATACACACACACTCACACCCTCCAGTTTTTGAAAATGTCACTTGCTAATTTTGGCCATCAGTACTGGGAGCTGGGCTAGCCAACAGCAGTGAGAGTGACAGCCAAAGCTGGTGGGTCTGTCTCAGCCACAAAGAATAGGCATGAAAATGAAGCACAGACGCCACCACCACCATTTTTTTTTTTTATTGATGTTTTAATGGTTTCTAACATTGTGAAATTTTGGGTTGTACATTTTTGTTTGTCCATCACCATATATATGACTCCCTTCACCCCTTGTGCCCACCCCCCACCCCCCACCCCCACTGCCCCTGGTAACCAGAGTCCAGTTTTCTCTGTCCATGTGTTGGTTTATATTCCACATGAGTGAGATCATACAGTGTTTGTCTTTCTCTTTCTGGCTTATTTCACTTAACATAATACGCTCCAGGCCCATCCATGTTGTTGCAAATGGGACGATTTTGTCTTTTTTTATGGCTGAGTAGTATTCCATTGTATATATATACCACATTTTCTTAATCCAATCATCAGTCGAGGGACACTTAGGTTGCTTCCACTTCTTGGCTATGGTGAATAATGCTGCAATGAACATAGGGGTGCATAAGCCTCTTTGGATTGTTGATTTCACGTTTGTTGGATAGATTCCCAGTAGTGGGATGGCTGGATCATAGGCCATCTCTATTTTTAATTCTTTGAGGAATCTCCATACCGTTTTCCGTAGAGGCTGCACCAATTTGCATTCCCACCAGCTGTGTATGAGGGTTCCTGTTTCTCCACATCCTCTCCAACATTTGTTGTTTTTTGTCTTGGTGATTATAGCCATTCTAACAGGCGTGAGGTGGTATCTTAGTGTTGTTTTGATTTGCATTTCCCTTATGATTAGTGATGTTGAGCATCTTTTCGTGTGCCTATTGGCCATCTGTATATCTTCCTTGGAGAAGTGTCTGTTCATTTCCTCTGCCCATTTTTTCATCTGTTTGTTTGTTTTTTTGTTGTTCAATTGTGTGAGTTCTTTATATATTATGGAGATCAACCCCTTGTCAGATGTATGTTTTGCCAATATTCTCTCCCAGCTGGTTGGTTGTCTGTTCATCTTGATTCTGGTTTCATTTGTCTTATAAAAGCTCTTTAATCTGATAAAGTCCCACTTGTTTATTTTTTCTTTAGTTTCCCTAGTCTGGGTAGGCATGTCATCCGAAAATATTCCTTTATGACCAATGTCAAAGAGTGTGTTGCCTATATTTTCTTCTATGAGTTTTATAGTTTCAGGTCTCACCTTCAGGCCTTTGATCCATTCTGAGTTAATTTTTGTGAATGGCGATAGCACATGGTCCACTTTCATTCTTTTGCATGTGGCTTTCCAGTTTTCCCAACACCATTTATTGAAGAGACTTTCCTTTCTCCATTGCATGTTCTTAGCACCTTTGTCGAAAATTAGCTGTCCGTATATGTGTGGTTTTATTTCTGGGCTTTCAATTCTGTTCCATTGATCTGTGTGTCTGTTTTTGTACCAGTACCATGCTGTTTTGATTACTATTGCTTTGTAGTATGTTTTGAAGTCAGGGATTGTGATGCCTCCTGCTTTGTTCTTTTTCTTTAGGATTTCTTTAGCTATTCGGGGTCTTTTGTTGCCCCATATAAATTTTAGTATTCTTTTTTCTATTTCTGTGAAGAATGTCATTGGGATTCTGATTGGGATTTCATTGAATCTGTAGATTGCTTTAGGTAATATAGACATTTTAACTATGTTTATTCTTCCAATCCATGTGCATGGGATATCTTTCCATTTCTTTATGTCATCATGGATTTCTTTCAATAATGTCTTGTAGTTCTCATTGTATAGGTCCTTCACCTCCTTGGTAAGATTTATTCCTAGGTATTTTATTCTTTTTATGCAATTGTAAATGGTATTATCTTTTTGAGCTCTCTTTCTGTTAGTTCATTATTAGCATATAGAAATGCAACTGATTTTTGTAGATTGATTTTGTACCCTGCAACTTTGCTGTAGTTGTTGATTGTTTCTAATAGTTTTCCAACAGATTCTTTAGGGTTTTCTATATATACAATCATGTCATCTGCAAATAGTGAGAGTTTCACTTCTTCGTTACCTATTTGGATTCCTTTTATTCCTTTTTCTTGCCTAATTGCTCTGGCCAAAACCTCCAGTACTATGTTGAACAGGAGTGGTGAGAGTGGGCAGCCCTGCCTCGTTCCTGTTCTCAGAGGAATGGCTTTCAGTCTTTCCCCGTTGAGTATGATGTTGGCTGTGGGTTTGTCATATATGGCCTTTATTATGTTGAGATACTTTCCTTCTATTCCCATTTTATTGAGAGTTTTTATCATAAATGGATGTTGTATCTTGTCAAATGCCTTCTCTGCGTCTATTGAGATGATCATGTGGTTTTTATTCTTTGTTTTGTTGATGTGATGTATCACGTTGATTGATTTGCGGATGTTGAACCATCCCTGCGTCCCTGGTATAAATCCCACTTGATCATGGTGTATGATCTTTTTAACGTATTGTTGTATTCGGTTTGCCAATACTTTGTTGAGGATTTTTGCATCAATGTTCATCAGCGATATTGGCCTGTAATTTTCTTTCTTTGTATTGTCTTTGTCTGGTTTTGATATCAGGGTGATGTTGGCCTCGTAGAATGATTTAGGAAGTGTTCCATCTTCCTCTATTTTTTGGAATAGTTTGAGAAGGATGGGTACTAAATCTTCTTTGAATGTTTGGTAAAATTCACTGGAGAAGCCATCTGGTCCTGGACTTTTATTTTTTGGGAGGTTTTTGATTACTATTTCAATCTCTTTACTCGTTATTGGTCTATTCAGATTCTCCATTTCTTCTTGGTTCAATTTTGGGAGGTTGTATAAGTCTAAGAATTTATCCATTTCTTCTAGATTGTCCAATTTGTTGGTATATAATTTCTCATAGTATTCTCTTATAATCCTCTGTATTTCCATGGTATCCATTGTGATTTCTCCTCTTTCATTTCTAATTTTATTTACTTGAGCCTTTTCTCTTTTTTTCTTAGTAAGCCTGGATAAGGGTTTGTCGATTTTGTTTATCTTCTCGAAGAACCAACTCTTTGTTTCATTAATCCTTTCTACTGTTTTTTTGGTCTCAATTTCATTTATTTCTGCTCTGATTTTTATTATTTCTCTCCTTCTGCTGGCTTTGGGCTTTGTTTGTTCTTCTTTTTCTAGTTCTGTTAGGTGTAATTTAAGGTTGCCTATTAGGGCTTTTTCTTGTTTGTTAAGGTGGGCTTGTATCACTATGAGTTTCCCTCTCAGGACCGCTTTTGCTGCATCCCATATGGTTTGGTATGGCATGTTATCATTTTCGTTTGTTTCCAGATAGTTTTTGATTTCTCCTTTAATTTCATCAATGATCCATTGGTTGTTCAGTAGCATGTTGTTTATTCTCCACATTTTTGTCACTTTCCCAGTTTTTTTTTCATGGTTCATTTCCAGTTTCATAGCCTTATGGTCTGAAAAGATACTTGTTATGATTTCAATCTTCTTAAATTTATTGAGGCTTGCTTTGTTTCCCAACATATGGTCTATCCTAGAGAATGTTCCATGCGCGCTTGAGAAGAATGTGTAGTCAGCTCTTTTTGGATGGAGTGCTCTGTATATGTCTACTAGGTCCATCTCGTCCAGTTTTTCATTTAAGTCTACTATTTCTTTATTAACTTTTTGTCTGGATGATCTATCCATTGCTGTAAGTGGGGTGTCAAGATCCCCTACTATTATTGTGTTGTTGTTGATTTTTCCTTTTAGGTTTGTTAATAGTTGCTTTATGTACATTGGTGCTCCTATGTTGGGTGCATATATATTTATAAGTGATATGTCTTCTTGATGTAGTGTCCCTTTTATCATTATATATTTCCCTTCTTTGTCTTTCTTAACCTGTTTTATCTTGAAGTCTACTTTGTCTGATATGAGTATGGCAACACCTGCTTTCTTTTGTTTGCCATTAGCTTGGAGTATTGTCTTCCATCCTTTCACTCTGAGCCTGTGCTTGTCTTTAGTGCTAAGATGTGTTTCCTGAAGGCAGCATATTGTTGGGTCTTGCTTTTAATCCATCCTGCCACTCTGTATCTTTTGATTGGAGAGTTCAATCCATTTACATTTAGGGTAATTATTGAAATATGAGGGCTTAATGTTGCTGTTTTGTGACTTATTTTCTGGTTCTTTTGCATTTCCTTTGTTTCTTGTCCCATTTGTTTTGGACTGCCAATTCAGTTTGGTTGTTCTGTCTTATGACTCTTCTAGTTTTCTCTTTGTTTATCATATGTGGTTTTGCTTTGATTATTTGTTTAGTGGTTACCTTGAGGTTTGGGCAAAAAATCTTGTGTATGAGATAGTCCATTATCTGATGGCCTCCTATTTCCTTATACAAAGTCAATTCAGTCACTTTCCTCTTCCCCTTCTAAGTTGTTCTTGTTATACCTTATTCTATCTTGTGTTGTGGCTGTGTGTTTACAGTGATGAGGTTAAATTTATTTTTGGTGAATTTCTTCCTTTGATCTTTGAATTTAGTATTTAAGTGGTTGCTAACCTATTCCGGTAAAGATCTACTATTTCTCTGATTTTGTCTACCTACTTTTCTCCTTCCTCCAAGCTTTGTGTTCCCTTTCTCTTCTTTTTTTCAGGCCTGAGGGCCTTCTTGAGTATTTCTTGTAGTGGGGGTCTCGTGGCCATGAACTCCCTTAGCTTTTGTTTATCTGGGAGAGTTACTATTTCTCCATCATATTTGAAGGATATTTTTTCTGGATAGAGTATTCTTGGCTGAAAGTTTTTGTCTTTCAGTATTTTGAATATATCATTCCAGTCTCTTCTAGCCTGTAAAGTTTCTGTTGAGAAATCCGCTGAGAGCCTGATGGGAGTTCCTTTGTAATGCGCTATTTTTGTTTTTGTCTTGCTGCCCTTAATATTGTTTCTTTGTCGTTGACCCTGGCTAGCCTTACCACTAGGTGTCGTGGTGAAGGCCTTTGTCTTTTAATATATATAGGTGTCCTGTTGGCTTCGCTTACTGGTATTTCCTGCTCCTTCCCCAGATTTGGGAAATTCTCAGCTATTATTTCCTTGAATAGGCTCTCTGTTCCTCTTTCCCTCTCCTCTCCCTCAGGAATACCTATAATTCTTATGTTACATTTTCTAATAGAGTCAGATATTTCTCGGAGTCTTTCTTCATTTCTTTTTAGTCTTAGTTCTCTCTCCTCTTCCATCTGGAGTATATCTGTATTCCTATCCTCTAAGGTACTAATTCTTTCCTCCATATTGTCAGCTCTGTTCTTTAAAGATTCCAGATTCTCCTTTATCTCCTCCATTGTGTTCTTCATCTCCATCAGCACTGATTGGTTTTTCTTTATGATTTCAATCTCTTTTGTGAAGAAACTCCTAATCTCATTGAATTGTTTGTCTGTGTTGTCTCGTATTTCGTTGAGTGTTTTTATGATAGCTATTTTGAAATCTCTGTCATTTAGTTTATGGATTTCTGTGTCTTCGGGGTTGATTTCTGGGTGCTTGTCATTTTGTTTCTGGTCTGGTGATTTCATATATTTTTGCATTGTGGTTCCTGTGTTGGTTTTGTTTTTCCTCATCCTGGAAATCTCTGGTTGCAATTTCTACCTGCCGCCACTGTCTGGTGGTAAAGGGCTGTGTAGTCTAAGGCCCCTGCGCTCTGCCCCGGTTTTTCTGCTGCGATCCGCAGTTTTGTTTTTTTTTTCCCACTGCGATCCATGGGTCCAGTCTTTTGATCAGGTCTGCCGCGGATCGCTTGGTCTGGTCTGCCGCGGATCAATAGGTCTGGTCTGGTCCGTTGAGCTGCAGAGTCCGGTTTGCGGGGAGGGGGGAGCTCTCTCTTTTGCCCTCTGGGTCCCTGACGTGGGAGGCTTCTCGTTTGCCCCTCTTTATCTGCTCTCTGGGGTGCTCAGATGTTGATGGTAGCCCTGTGGCTCCTCTGAGTCCTCTGTGTGGGAGTTTCCCACTGGCTGAGAGAGTCCGAAGAGCCACGGTTTCCCCGCCGAGGGCTGCCCCTCCCCCCTCTCTGGGAGCCACGCGGACCGGGATCGCTGATCTGATGGGGAGGGAGAGGAGTTCTCCTTACCTCTCCCCACTTCCTCCGGGGGCCCAGCACGTTCCGCTCTCAAATGTGTGGCAGTGTGGATCCCTCCGCTCTAGCTTTTCACTGTCTGGGATTCCGTTGTTGGTCTGTGACTGTTGCTTTTGTTGTATCTTGTTGGGGGAAGAGTTCACGGGAAAGCTCACTCCGCCATGATGCTGACGTCACTCCCACCACCACCATTTTAAAGCAGAGGAAGAGAATGAAGGTGGCACCATGAAAATAATCAGATTTATTTCAGGATTCACAGAGAAAGGGCTGGAAAATGCCAAGATCACAACGATGAGGATAAGACAGTGAGTTTTCCTCACAAAGTCATGATGCTCAGCTCAGGGTGACGGGCCTTCCTCCCTTTGCCATCACTGCTGCATCCTCCAGAGGTCCCCAACCCCCACCGGCCATCTTAACTAGATTCACAAGTAATGCTCAGATTGTGTTCTGGCCTTCACTAATCACAAACTCATTTCTATTAAGTATATAAATGGATGTTTTTGAAATTATTATACACTACCCCTTTAGTTCTGAGATGATTAATGTTATGATTATTCCCAATAAATTAAAGGAAACATGCTAGGGTTTTGTTATTCTTTTGACTATCCATAGCCCTATAGAACTTATAAGAAATCACTCTAATAAATCTCTGTCTTCAAGAAAAATAATCATTTCTCACATCTGTTAAAAAAAATGACCTATAAAATATGTGTGCTTGTGTTGATACGCACATCCTTTTCATACTTTTTTATCCACACTATTTGAAGTTCATGTATTTTAAACCACAGCTTCAAATGAAACCAGGCAACCTCCATGAGTGTGGAATATTAACATAACCTTCAATGTTATTGCTCCCCAGTCCCACAGCTTCATGATGCCAGAGCATATCACTTTACACCAGGACAGCCAACCATAATTCTGAAATCGGAACATGCTACCTCTGCATGACTGACACTGAAACCATAACATTGTTGCTGGCCTGGAGCAGTGAGTTACCCCACTCACTGAGCAAGGCAGTGGGGCAGGGGGTGGTGGCTGGGGAAAGACATTCGAGACATAAATCTGCAAATTCTCAATAGGCAGCAGCCATTAAGAGCCCAGTATCCAATCTGAAAAATGTCAAAGGCCAGTCCTTTAATAAAATTAAGTGGTGAGATCAGTACTATTAATAAACATATCTGCACTACATTCAAAACTGAACAGTTTGGGCACTACTTTTTAAAACCACAAGATAAGAAGTCAACCAGAAAACAAGATCAGAGATCTCGCATCTATTTTGAAATAATCATTTTTATATAAAAATCTCTAAAGAGAAGTCCAATTCTCAAATAGTGGTCCTTAACATACATTCACATCTTTTAAGAAACATATATTTAGCTTTGAAATAGAGACAATATAAACAGTGAAATGCAAATAGACAGCGATGACGGGGCCGAGGGGGAACAGGAAGGGCAGAAAGACGCAAATTAAAAATAAAGTCTAGCTTCTGTATTTACCAGTTGTGTGCCTTAAGATAAGTAAATTAACCTCTCTGAGCCTAGGTTTTCATCTGTAAAATGGGGATGATATCACCTACTTCCAAGGTTGCCATGAGAACCACTAATTTCATACATGACATGCCTGGCATGTAGAAGGCACTCACTAAATGGTAGCTGCCGCCATTATTATCATCATGATCATCACCACCACCAAATTATCCTATCATACAAACTCAAGCTGAGAAATTGGTCTTAAAAAGATAGATGGCCGTAGCAAATGTGAGCAATAGAAACTTTGAGGGTCAAATAAAAATTATTATGCCCAATCAGATTTGAACCTCATTTGAATTAAGTGGTTTTTAAGGTAATCTTTGGGCTGTAATAAATCCCAAGCCCTCAGTGAGTGCAGAGTGCATAACTACAGGCCCCAAATCACCATCCAGTTTCAGCAATGAGCAATATGGTGGGCCTGATGAGTTCTCAGGAAGTAGGAGTCATCAGAAAGAGGCGAGTTTCCTTCCCCAGGGCCAGTACTTTGCCAACTGAACCCACAGAGGCCCTGGCCCAATGTTTCTCAACTTGAATAATGTTCAGATAATCTTCTTTAGAAGAAAAATTCTCAAAACTAATTTATAAACTTAAATTATTCTTATGATACTTAAATGTGCACAAAATAAAAATCTAAACTCCTTATGCATATAGCTCTTACACAACCATAAACCAAAGAAATTTCAAAGAACATATAAAAAACAAAAGCAATACAATTTATATCAATAATATTAATTTAATGTCACCTCCTGAGTCTCAGTCCTCGAGAGAGTCAAAACAAGGAGAGAGTAGCACAACTACCTATATTGCTTTAACTACTATGATTTTATATACACTATATATAAGCATATTCTTTATGTTCAGGAGGCCAAGAGAGAAAGGCTGCCAAGAACAAAGACAGGATCTGAGCTAATATAGGTTAAAGATCTTTATCCACGTAGTACATGGCATTCTCCATCCCTAGTTGCCCTAGACAATAGGATACCAACCCCCAGAACATCTTATAGTAATGACCTTATATTGAAAAAAAAGAGTGCAAATAAAGTAAACCATAATTAGAGACACAATGACATCCCCTCTAATTAACTCCAGCTTGGGAGAAAGTTCTAGGGAGGAGTTTAGGAGAGAATTATGATCCAGAGTTATAGCATGAAAGTGAAGAACACAGTTTATACCTTCATGTGTTAACTCGAGCTTGCTGAGAGAATGCACTAGTTGATGATAAACTGTTGCTTTTTCTGTTGACTCTCATCATCATGGAATAAATGGTCACACTACTGCGCATTGTTTATGCTCCTCATCAGGACCGCTGCTTAGGCGATAACCCCCAAACCAGGAACAATGGGCTGGGAAAACGCAGATCCTCACCCTCCTGGTGCTTGGGTGAGGCTCAGAGCCACCTGGGCAGTCCGCCGCTTATCTTTAAGCCCAATGCATCAAACCCACCAAGAGAGCAAGGTGGAACATGTTGCCAACAAGAACAAAGGTGGGAAAGGGAGGGTCAGTAATCAGATTGCTGCTTCAGAACTGTCGATTCCACAGACCAAAGGCCAGTGATGGAAAGATGCTTATAAGGCTGACTTTCTTTAAGGGAGGATAACAAAGTTTTGTTGAAGCTTTTCTCTGGTATCCTTCTAAACAAAGAAGGAAGCGTCTTAACCCACTGCCACGTGCTCTGTTTGTAATCAGAGTTCTACTGGTCTTCTCTGAGTTAAACAAATGCTGAAGTCCCTTCAAGCTCCAAAGCCCCTGAAAATACGAATCCTTAGCTCAGTGTAGTGACCTTTCCTCCTTAGACACCTGCACTGGGAGAAGCTGACCAGGAGCTGGTGAAAACGGAGCTTGTCCCTGGCTTTGCAACGCTTCTGGACCTCGAGCAGAGACGGTACCTCATCAGTCACTCGGTTTGTTTCAGTCAAATAAGAAAAAGGAAAAAGTCTGTGAACAAATTAATGTGGAAGACAGACATACTATAGAGCCAGGACTTTAAGTGGAAAATTTCGGATATATAATAAGGAATAAAGGCAGAATTCAAATTCTTAAAATGTGCACTATCATTATATATAAAGAATTCCATAATTTATGTTTTATCATAAAGACAGAAAAATATATGTATGAGTTGCCCCAACAAGATATACTGTTACATTATGTTATATATATACATATCTATTTATATAGTACCATATGTATAATATGCGTGCATATGTATGTATCTATTTTGAGGGGTGGCTATGTGGGTATGTGTGGACAGAGAGATTTTAAAGACAAGAGAAACTAGGATTTTAAACCAAAAGTAGTCAATCAGCCCAATGTAAGAATAAAAGCCCCATTTAGGAAGGACTTTGTTTTTTTTATTGCTGCTCAATATTCACTGAGGTACTTGGTGCCCCAGTATATAGTACCTGCTCAATATACTCATTTGTTGAAGGGCTAAACATTATGACTTTTTTCCTTTTTAAAAGTAATCTCAAATAATGTTAAAGAAACTATAATTCTAATGGGTAAATTTATTCTTTTTTCCCCCAGCTTTATGAAGATGTAACTGACATATAATATGGTGTAAGTTAAGGTGTATAACATAATGATTTGATATACGTATATATTGTGAAGTCACTACCACAATAAGGTTAGTTAACAAATCTATCATCTCACATAGTTACAATTTTGTATGTGTGTGGTGAGAACTTTTAAAACCTACTCTCTTAGGAATTTTCAAATATACAATACAGTATTGTTAACTATAGTCATCAAGCTGTACATTACATCCCCAAAATTTATTCATCTTATAACTGGAAATTTATACCCTTTGACCACATTTACCCATTTCCCTCTCTCCTGCCCCTGGCAACCACCAATCTGTTATGTGTCTATGAGTTCAGTTTTTTTAGATTCCACACATAAGTGAGATCATACAGTATTTGTCCTCCTCTGTCTGAAATTTATTCTTAATAATGTAGGTATTCACATTCGTAAGCAACTATAGAAACTATGAAATTGCATCAGGAAATTACAAGATTTTAGAGTAAATCAATCCACCTAAGTACACAAGTTTGAAAACATCCTCTCAAAAAAAAATGTACTGTGAGACAACTACATTTATCACGACTAAATATTATTAACAATTATATCTCCTGTCTGAAAAGCTAAGCCAACAGAAGACATCAATCCCAGTCTATTTAATTTAGAAAGTATGACTACAGCCTAAAATAAGGAACTACCTGATTCACCAACAGAGAAAAGTGCTATTCAGTTGAACTGAGAAAGAACTACCACATGAGTGTTTTCTTTCCAAATCAAAAGCTAAACTATAAAGGCTTTACAAAAATTGGCGATTTTGTGAATTTAAATCAAAGTTTCCTTAAATAATCAAACAGCTTTACATACATACATACACACACAGACCTATATACATACATATACATACACACATACATATATAGAGATTAATATAAATATATATAAATATGACATTAAAGGAAGAGGGAGTTTAATAACATGAATCATTTTTGCCAACTTTGAATTTTATTGACTTAAGTTTATTATTTGCTGTCAACCTGATAACCCAAAGGGAAATGAATGGTTTCTCAATTCAAAAACAAGCATATTATAGAACTTGCAGCCTTTGAGGGTGTGAGATAATAGAAAATATGTATTGGTTTCTGCTCCCAGTTTCTTGCACAGAGCTCCTGAAACCCTTATAATTTCCTCAGTGATAACAGCATTAGGAGAATCTTTTGTTTTAATATTTGGTCTTTGACCCCAGTTCTTGACATAGAGCTCCCAAACCTCTTGTAATTTCCTGGGTGATAGGAGTGTCTTTTGTCCTAATGAGGCAACTCTGGGTGGGCTCCCAGATGGCTCCCGGATGAGAGATGGTCACCAGAAAGATCAAGCCATGATTAGAAACTTGGAATTTGCAGCCCTCCCCTCCATTCTCCTGAGAAGGGAAAGGACTGAAAATGAAGTTAATGATTGATCATGCCTACATAATGAAGCATTCATAAAAATCCCAATAGTATGGGGTTGAGAGAGCTTCCAGGTGGGTCAACACCAGGAGGATGACACACCCCAACTCCACAGGGACAGAAGCTCCTACATTTGGGACCCTCCCAGACCTCGTTTTATGTATCTCTTCATCTGGATGTTCATCTGTATCCTTTATCATATCCTTTAATAAACTGGTAAACATAAGTAAGTGTTTCCCTGAGTTCTGTGAGCTGTTCTAGCAAATTAATTGAACCTGAGGAGGGGTTGTGGGAACCTCCAATTTGTAGCCAAGTCAGAAGTTGTGGGTAATCTGGGGACCTACTACTTGAGACTGGCATCTGAAGTAGGGTAGGGGCAGTCTTGTGGGACTAAGCCCTTAACCTGTGGGATCTGATGCTATCTCCAGGTAGTGTCAGAACCGAGTTAAATTGTAGGACACCAAGCTGGTGTCATGGAGAACTGCTTGGTGTGGAGAAAAACCCCTACACATTCAGTGACTGGAGTGTCAGAAGTGTTGTAAGCACAGCAGTAGTGTAAAAGCAAAGGAGACACACAGGGGGACAGAGTGTTTTCCAATACAGGTGGAAATAATCACAGGCAAATAGCATCAGGGCATGACTCACTTCCCTGACGGCAGAGTCATGCTACCAGACCCGGTAGTCAAATGTCTAAAGCTGGCTTACTGTCTTATTAGTTGTCTATAAATAATTTTAGTGACTAGGACAATATATTTGAGCTTTTTATACCCTTTACATTTTCTCTAATAAGAATAGGAAACATTAAACACTGTATATGAGGCATATTCTTTATGCTCAGGAGGCTAAAACGTATTCCATAAGACATTACACAACACGATTCTAATTTGGGAAATTAAATTTCCATTGTTCTCTAATCACATGGAGCCAAACCCATGGCTTACATCCCTATATGCTGTAAGACAGCAGTAATATCTTTCCAGTTTTATGATCTGGTAACATGGAAAACTGACTGTTTTCTCCATATTTAGTTTCTCCCTGCTGCATACTGTACAGTAATGTAAGATTCCTTAGTGATAAATTGTTTTGTAGTGATCTGAATTTGTCATTTTTTGTAAATCAAAGTATTTGAGAAATTAATACCAAAACGGTTTTTATTTTATTATTGTTTTTCCTCTTTTATTTTATTTTTTTTTTGGTGAGGAAGGTTAGCCCTGAGCTAACATCCGTTGCCAATCCTCCTCTTTTTGCTGAGGAAGATTGGCTCTGGGCTAACATCCATGCCCATCTTCCTCTACTTTATATGTGGGATGCCGCCACAGCATGGCTTGATGAGAGTGCGTAGGTCCGCACCCAGGATCCAAACTGGCGAACCCCGGGCCACCGAAGCGGAGTGCGTGAACTTAACCACTATGCCACTGGGCCACCCCCGCAAAGTGGTTTTTAAATACAGAAAAATAGAGGTCACTGTCAACAGAAAAAAAAGAATGAAATAGGAAAACCCTCTCATGGAAGATTCACTTTTGAAAAACTGTAGAAGGATGGCCACTTTTAATAGATTTTGAGAAAACCAATACTAATTATTACGTTATAATCCTCACAAAAAAATTATATATGGCACTTTTTTCCATATTGCAGTTTATGGAGGTGCAGTGTACTGTCAGCAAAAACCAAAAAGTCACAAAATCAACATAAATAACACTTGGGCTCTGCCTTCAAGGAGTTTACAATCTAGAGGATTGTTGAATGTATTTTTTAAAGCATACAGAGAAAAAAAAACAAATATAATCTGCAGTGATAATATAATCAGACTCATTTTTAAACAAACAATAAACATTGTTCTTCAAAATACTTACCCAAATATACCATTATTCTAACCATAAAGCTTTTGCTTAACACATTTTTGGAACTTTTCTTTTGGAATTGTTTTTAAAACTGGTTTATGAACAATTTAAAAGATCATTCACATTACTTTACAATCACACTTCATAATACAGAATTTGGAGAGAAAAACAAATTCTCAAAGAGAATCTGATTTAAAAAACCACAACATGTGAGAAAAGAACAACAAGTGCACTGGAAGGGATGGGGACAGGGTAGGATAATGCAGTAACAGAGACAAAGCACCTACAATATATTAGGGTACTAAGAAACCAGAGGAGAAACTTGCACCTTCTTAGATTTGGTTATAAAAAGGGAAAAGGTGGTTCTACGGCCCACTCCTGATATGCTCGTTGCACAGTGATACATCCTAGAGAGTTATTTTGTAATAAACTAAGTAATGACCATGATTATTTCAGCAGACAAGTGATTACTTATGAAATGTTACCCGAAGACAATTTAACTTAAGTTCTGAAGATTTTTTAAAACATATTTCTGTTTTAATAATAATAATATTTAAATTTTAGAAACTTTGACAGGAATTAGTGATCTATAAAAGCTAAAACCTACTATCTTCTCCTGTAGGATGAAAACAAGTTATGGTTAGAATCATCTTTCACCAAGGTTCATTATTAAAACTACATAATATTCAGGAAAGCATTACACATAGCCATGAATTTGGGGCCAAAGATCACCTGTGATTAATATTCCAAAAGAGAAATATTTTTATGTGTGGTAGAGTGAGATGGCATGACGTGAGACGTTGCTATGTGCCCCGTCCACCATGCATGCCCTCCCTCCCTTGGGGACTTTTTGCTTTGGAAGTTTATCCCTCTCCGTACAACGATGTGCTGGAGGAGCTATCAATCAAAGTGCCCTACATTCTCTTGACTGTGGAACCGACACAGAGGCCAAGAGTCAGGCTAATAAAACTCGCTCCTGAAAGATGACATGTGTATAAACAGCATGTTTGCACAAGGATCAAAATCTCATTCACCCCAAAAGTGACACCTGAAAAGACCATCCACTACTTTGTGCAACATTCCTTCATCTCTGGATCTGCTCTGTCTCCTGTTTTTCTATGGTACTTCCCAGCTGTTTTTAAGTCTTAGCACAGGCAAAAAACTTAACATCTGCATGGCACACTGGGGAGAGAGGGCTAGACAGCGCACAGGCTGGAAGTAATGGCTCCAGGACCCACCCAACCGACCTTGGACTGAGGGGCCAATATCTACTCCCATTTATAACCCATTCTAAGCATATCAGTTTGCCTTGGTACAGCTCCAAGAGGCCTGATTCTTCAGATCGTACTCAAATTACAAACTACAAGATATCCTTCCAAACAGACTGCTCTTTTGCTTAACTAAGCCCAAGTAAGTTTTTGTTGTTCGCAGTTAAAGTACTGACGTAGATGTCAGGAGGAAATCGATGGGGAGGATGGCAATGATGGTGATTAGGAGGAATAGGTGAGAAAAGAGAAGGAAGAAGGAAGAGGAGGAAAGTCTAAGCTGTAAGGGACTTTACAAACGAGCACACAGTCATGAGTCGCTTAATGATGGGGATACATTCTGAGAAATGCGTCATTAGGTGATTTCGTCATTGTACGAACATCATAGAGTGTACTTACACAAACCGTACGGTGTAGCCTACTACACACCTAGGCTCTATGGTACAAATCTTATGGGACCACCCTCTTATATGTGGTCCATTGTCAACCCAAACGTCATAATGTGGCACATGATTATATTTAGATGGCTTTGGTTTCAAATTTTATTTGTCCAAATACATTTTTATGCATAATACTTATCTGTTACTTTTTGTATGTTACTCTTTTAATATCTCTTAGATTTATTGTAATTATTATTTGCAAAAATTTCAATGTTAAGAAATTAGATTTAGATTGTTTTAAATATTAAACACTGTATTTTCAGGGATAAGTAACCATTAAGATGATAGTCACATATTGCCCTAGTTTTAAGTAAAGTATATAGCTATGTTTGGCTTCAGTTCATTCGATGCTTTTAAAAAACAATTTAAAAGTTTTTCAGTTTCTATTAACTTCAGAAAATTTAAGTTCAGAAAAATGTTTTAAATAACTTGTGACCAGTAACCTTGTCAAAATGTGGTTTCACAACTGAGATGCCAGTGAGTGGAGAATTAAGGTACTTTCCTAATTCTTCTATAACCATGGTCAGTTCATGACAGTCTTATTCATCAAATGCTAACAACAAAAACAATCCGAATGACCTCAGCAATAACATTGTTTGGATTTGAATTTCTCCAGAAACCACTCAATTTACCACTTCATTCAATATAAACAAAAGTAAGTCCCAATGTCACAAGAAGGAAATTTCAGTTATTTTGGAACGCACCTCCAGCACAGGCTTTGGACTTCGGCAGCCTGGATCAGGCCCTAGTTCCGCTGCTCACTAGTTATGTGAACATGGGCAAGTTATTCAACTTGAGCCTCAGTGTCGTCGTCTATAAAACGGGTGGAGTAATAACACCTGCCTGGAGTATTGCTGAGATGTTAAAATAACGAACATAAAGTTCTTAACATAATGCCTAGCACCAGAGTAAGCTTTCTATAATGTTAGCTATTGTTATGGCATCAAATTGAGGTTTTGTTTTGTGTCAATTCATATTCTCTCTCTGTTTGTATTAGTTTTTAAATATTTATATGACAATGTTCCCACTGATTTATTTAGCAACACAGAGTCCAACATGGTAACTCAATCAAAAATCTGGACACAGCTTATGTTGAAAGTATTTTTGTGGGTTAGATTTGAGGCTTAATAACTTAACTCCCTTTCACTACCTTAAAAAATTATCTCTGAGGGAACCAACCATCTGTTGATGTTGGTTGCTGCAAACACTACAAACAAACAGAAATACATAAAAGAAAAAGCCGGTCTGTCCAACAGTAAGAGTCGTTTTCAACGAGAACAGAGAGTATGAGCGACAGAGGATGAGGCCTTGATAATCGAGGCCTGGAGGCAGGCTGTCGTCTCTTAATTGGACATAATCTCCTTGGTTTATACAATAAACATATGGCAGGAGGAGAAAATCTAAACCCAGAAAGGGCACATGATTCAGCCTCTACAGCAACAGACTGCTTGGAAATTAGGAGCATATGGTTACAAATATCATCTCAATAGAATTTTGCCTTTGTCACATATTCCTGTGACAGGCTTAGTATTCTGGTAAGTTTTAAATAAGTTTATACTATCGCCTAACCTTGAATAGGACTCTTTAATACATAATTAGGTTGTAAAATATCAACTAAGCAATTTGTTCTATTTGTACTTACCTGAAAAATGACAGGATTTTCTGTGAAAGACTTCATAATTGCCAGGGCTATTTAGACCTAGCAGATGAGTCGAACTCAAATTAGTTAACAGAAGTATTTTTAATAAGAAGAGACCTAGGTTTTTAAATAGCAAAATGAAATAGAATTGCTGAGCTTAGAAAATGAAATATCATTGATCTTTTTGAATACAAAGAATCCAGGGTCCACAAAGTTAAATGACTTAACCAAGGATACTACTTAGCTAGAGGTGGAGCCAAAACAAGAACTGAATCCTCCTCTCCTTGGGCAACCAGAAGAACAATTCTTAAATAGTTATCACATACAGTCTTCCCTTGGAATCCCAGGGGACTGGGTCCAGGACCCCCGCAGACACCAAAATCCGAGGATGCTCAAGTCTCTTATATAGAATGGTGTGGTATTTGCATATAATCTATGCACATCCTTTTGTATAGTTTAAATCGTCTCTAGATTACTTATAATACATAACACAGTATAAAAG
The DNA here is from genome assembly GCF_057802395.1 of Ceratotherium simum simum. Classification (NCBI taxonomy): domain Eukaryota; kingdom Metazoa; phylum Chordata; class Mammalia; order Perissodactyla; family Rhinocerotidae; genus Ceratotherium; species Ceratotherium simum. The sequence continues at coordinate 6,355,717 of NC_141918.1, read as the reverse complement.
CAATATTGTTATATGGTATTGTTTAGGGAATAATGTCAAGAAAAAACAGTCGGCACCTGTTCAGTACAGATGCAACCATCATAGGCCTTTTGATCTGTGGTTGGTTGAATCCACAGATATGGAACCCAGAGACAGAGGGTCTACTGCAATTCCTGAGCAAATAAACAATCTATACATTCACCATTTAAACCATAAAAACTGCCGCCACAACTACTAAGAACTTTACACATTGACAACATTAAACCTTCACAACCCTGAGTAGATTTACAGTTACAGAATCAGGACCAGAGAGGTTAAGTAACTTGCCCAAGCACACACAGGGAGCCAGTAACTAAGCTTGGATGAGCATGCTCTACCCACTGCACCGTAGTGGGATGAGATGCTCATGGGATGAGACTCATAATTAACATACTATCTTCACTCTATCCTCCCTGTACTATATAAGACTAGATGAGCCCAAACCCAATTCTGCCTTAAATAATAAAATACAGTTGCTGGTTTTAAAGTGGCCTTAGTCATTCCAATCAAGTGACAACAGAAGTACCCAGAAAAGGCCCTCACTTTCCTCAGCTGTCCAGATACCACTCTTCCTGTCTTCAGGATGAAAAGCAGAATAAAGACCCCCAAATTCTGGTGTTCTCTCCCTTCCGTCTCTTTGCTCCTATTTCTCTATTCAAGGGCTGATCAGATTTTGAGAAGGTGGGCATGGGCCTCTGAGTGTGTACCAAACACATGCTGCAAAGACTAGAATCCATTTTTTTTTCTTCCTCCATTTGGCGGAATAAGATTAAGATTGGTGCTGGAAGTCTAGAGCCACAATCCTACAAGACATAGAAAATGTGCAGTAACCACAATTTTATGAGACCTTAGGAAGAAATACTGGAAGATTCAACTGTGAGAAGAAGTGATGCCGCCATGGTCTTAACTCCTAGCTTCAGCTCTCTCCCTGACTGCAGCATCAAGAACACTAGGCTGTCAGGAAGGGGCCGGCGGTCAGGGAAGACACAGAGCCGAGCAAACAAGATGCTGAAGTGTGACATGGAAGAAGTGTGGGACATGGGAAAGAAAAATCAACAAAAACGATAGACTCCCTGCCCTCTCAGAATTCATACTCTAAAAGAATAATTCACGGCATCATTTCAGAGCGACATATATAGGCAAGTATAAAATCAAGGTGCCTTGTGTTTCTGTGAATTTTAGTAACTAATTCTAAGAGGAATGTTTCAAACTACAAGTTAAGTCAGCTACCATGGCAGGTAATTTAAATTCTTTCTTAAATCTTTTTTCTTCATGAACTATAAAAGAATGTAAGTTTTAAAATACTAAGTACCAGTTATTCTCTTTAAAATTTTTTACATTCAAATTACTTGAACAAAGTTAGTGTTTGCTTCACTTGGACCCCATCCTCTTACCTCCATCCCCAAGCATACTCGCAGTGTCTCTCTTGGATGTTCTGCCTTCAACTGTCTGACACGTAGGGAACTGACAGCGATCCCTACGAAACGGCTGCATCATACCCACAAGCTATCTCACTACTCAGGGTACAGTGTCTCCTGTGCGTCCCCTTTTGTTTATATTTGATACACACAAACAAAAACAAGATTTGATTTGAAACTAGCAGCTATCTGTGCTTTTATGTACAGTAGATGATTTTTTTAAAAAACTACAAAATTACCCAATCAACACTCCAGGATGAGTAAGCTGCCTCGGAAATGGGGGTCTGGATAATTGCCGAAGCGAATGTATTTTTCAGCTATTTTGGATCAGAAAAGCCAATGTAGCTCCTCTCAAAATGCTTTACATAAACTCAGAGAAGAACTTGCTCAGGTGGCATTATCCAGCCCATGGGACATTTAGCAATGTCTGCAGGCAGTTTTGGTTGTCACAACTGGGATGCGAGGGGTAGGGAACGGAAGCCAGTACCATCTAATGGGTAGAGACCAGGGAGGCTGCCAAACACCCTACAAAGCACACGACAGCCCCCACAACAAAGAATGATCTGAAACAAAATGCAAAGAGTGTCAAGGTTGAGAAGCTCTACTCTTAGATTGTCACTGATTTTCAAAACTGTAGTTTCCAGAAAGCCTGTCAATGACTCAGCACATAATACCCCAAAACCACTCTAGCTATTTTGAGGGGTTCTCCCCCACCAGGATATCTGTTTACAGAAGAATAACCAGAGCAAGTCTGGTAGTTATTCAAAAGGGAATTCTTCTCCATTTTCTTTCATTTATGCCCTTGGCTTCAATCACAGCCTTTATGCTAATGACTCCCAGATCCGTCACTTGGAGTCAGAGCCTCTCCCAGGTGTCACACCCTGGACACCTCAAGCTTTCCCCATATCAAAACTAACAGCAATCTCTCATCACTCCTCTCACTCTGCCCCACTCCACCTCCTGCATCCCCAGCCTTGACGAAGGGCACCACCACTGGGCACCCTGGGCTCATCCTCCTCCCCAGTATTATCACTATACTTCGCACATAATTGGCACTTGATCCAAATGCTAAATACGAATTAATCTTTTTTCAAACCAATTTATCAGTGATAAGCCCAAAGATGACTAGAGAAAAAGATAAAACAAAACCACGAAGCAAAGAATGTAGTTTAGTATAAAAAAGCACATTTGGAAATGTACTCCATGTTCAAAAAACAGAAAGAGTCACAGACCCAAAAAGAACCAAAGAAGTCACAGGACAAGGTGTAACCAGTGGGAAGATGCTGAGGTAACAGATGGCACTGAGCAGCTAGGCTGCTGACTGAGAAAAGATTACTTTCTTAAAAAAAAAAAAAAAAAAATCAAGTTTTACAGGCATGAATACCCCAAAGCACTGAAAAGAAAGAAAAATATATAAAGAGAAAATAGGGCACAGTAGGAGAGTTAGTAAAAATTCGTAATAACAATAACCTAACGCTTGCATAGAGGTGAAGTTTGCAACATTCACATATTATCTCATTTTATTCTTTGAAAAACTCTGAAGCAACAAGTTTTATAATTATTGGGCAATGACACTTAGAACTCCCACTGATAAGACGCTGAGGTTTTTAATAGCAATTTAGAAAGAGCTATGCATCATTCTGAATGTTAAGTGGCAGAAAGCATCAAAAGCACCCTGACACAGCCAGTGTTCAAGTGGTCCTCATCGCCCCAGAGACTTCCACTAACAGAGCCATCAGCAGAGAAATCACAATGCTGATTATCCAAGGAGCTGCTATTTCAGGAACCGAACAGGGGTCACTTCAAAAACCATTTCTGTTCAGTTTACATCTCTGACAATAGAATTTGGTCAGCTGCTGACAGCCTTCCACAGAGACTCCACAAGTACAGACAATATGCTTCACTGTCATAAGTGAGTTATTATGTCTGTTTTAGAGATAAGATTCCAGAAGGTTTAAATAAATTGTAAGGACATCCAAGTGAATCAGAGAGGAATCAGAATTTAAACTATGACCAACAGTTTCCCCTCTATATCTAACATGAGCTCACCTGTAACACATCCTTGACAAACTAACAATTCTGTTTATAATATGCATGAGTCATATTTATAAACATAAAATTTATATCATTCATATAAAATATGAATATATGTATTCATATCATTGTCACAAAGTCAGGGCTATAAACGATGGAGTCCTCCTTTTGTCTAGTATAACAGCTCAGGTCCTGGCAATTAGATTTAACAGGAGAGGTTTTTTGTTTTTAAAAATTGATTTGTTTTTCATTCTTACTGATTTTATTGCTCTATCCAGTAAAGCTGAGACAGCTTCAGCTTTGGGGGACAGGCAAATACAGCCAAGGACAAACACACTGTTGTTCAGGTCTAACTTTCCAAAGAGAATTTTTTAAATGAGATCAGCAGAAGCGACGGTTTTGAAACCCACACTCTCTATTGCAAGAGCTTGAGAAAGAAATGGTGTGTTTTGATGTTCCAAAAACATCTGGCTTGGAACATCTAGAATTGAGAGTTTATATGAAAGTTACTCATAGAGTATGGCAATAGCACAATATGATGTTAGAGCAGTTTTCCTGGCTCTAGAAAAAGAGGCAAAAGTCTAGCTGGCTGGTAGAAAGAGGTAAAGACCAAAGAGTCTAATGCAAGTTTGGACACCATCTAGGTCCTCGAAGGTGTGTGCAAGAAGTGTGTGTCTGGAGGGGGATGAACAGGAGTTAGGGTGGTAGGATGGTAAAACATTCAGATAGACTGAGGAGGGTATCCACAGACATTAGGATCTTGTGCCCAGCATCCTATCTGAACCCCTCTGGGAGAACCATGTTGATGGGTCCTCTAAGTCAGGGTTGGACAGACACCACAGAGCAGCAAGGGTGGTAAAGGTTGCAAGGGCAGAATGAGATTGAGAGCTCTGAGCTTCCCTGTCTTCCTAGCTCCAGGAGGATGTCCAAGAGATCCAAAAGCATTCTCATGGCCCCTTCAAGGGAGGTCTGGAAGAGCTTTTATTGTCGTAATGGGGGTAGGGGGTGAGGATACTGAGCTTGGAGAACTATGGGGCTAGCCAACGGATCAGCAAGCAGTCATCACTGTTCTGTCTTACCTAAAAAAATCAACCATAAGATGCCTCAGGTTTTGACACAGCAATAGGGGACGACATAAAGACAAAGGCCAAAGGCCAAGCAGAATGAGATGCACAGGAAAGGCCAGGGCGGCCCAGGGGACAAGAGACTGGATAGACGCCTTCCTTCTCCCAATGCTTCCTCCACACTGAGACTCCATCTGGAATATGTTGGGGTGGGGGTGAAGGTGGCGGTGGAGGAAGACCCCACAGAATGGGAACAAGAGCCCTAAGAACGACTATAAATTTTGCAGACTGCATTACATCTTGCATTTGATTGAATATTTACCCTCAAGTGCTAAAGAGATGTTAACTCGAAGTAGCAACATTACATGTTTTCTCCCCAACAGCAGAAAAGGTGATTCTAGAGTTAAACTGAGTTCAGTTACAGAGAAATGAAGTCACATTTCTGCATATCTACAAATGCATAAACTTTACATTGCTTCACAGTTCACAGTTTTCACAGGCTAGAGAATCACAGGTTATTACAGCATTAAGATTATCTTAAAGCATGACTCCCACATGTTGGTCTAAAATGTCTTTCTTTCTCTATTTTATTTTCAACAATACTCACCTCTCTTCTTCTTAAATTCACTAGAACTGCCAGAGAGTAGAGGAGAAGGGCCATGACAAAGTGCTACTCATTCTTCATGGCATTCTTCTAACCCAACCAGAAGCAATACTATGTCCAACAGTACAGAGAACCACACTCAGGAATAGTCATTTGCTATTCCAATTATTCCAATTCTACTAGACTCAACTAGACTCTGTAGCTGACAGTACAAATGAAAGGAGTGTCAGCACTTGAAATTATCTCCACCATGTTTTTACCAAGTACCCAAATAGTGACCAGAGGCAGTGGTAGGCCCAGCAAGGAAGGAAGCTCAAAAAGCTACGAATGAAGGTGTCCCAGCCTCTGGCTTTGTCTGTTTTTTGTTTCCTGGACTTTTTTGGAGGATTTTTTTCTCCTTTCCTACAGAAAACCTTTCTTAAATTTTACTCCAGAAAACTATCACCCTAAGATTGTTATTTGTTCCACCTCTGTGTCCCCACCGCAACTTTGTGATATACATTTTCTTGGCATTATCAGAAAATACTGAAATTGTTGGGTTGCTTACCTGTCTCTCCAACGAAGACAGTGTGAGCATCTTTAAATTCCCAATCTCTAATTCAGCTGACTTTCTGTGTTAAAGTGGCAAGCATGGTTCTAAGTACTTTACATACATTAAAATTTAGTTCATGCTCAAAATAATCACAGAGGATAAGGACTACTATTACCATCTCCACTTCAGAGACAAGGAAATAGATGCACAGAGAGGCAAACACTAGAACTACAATCAGACTCGGGCTATCTGGCTCCAGAGTACATGCTCAATAAAAGTTTGTTAAATTAAATTGAACCCAAGCTGGAAAAACTGTGATTCAGAAATCCAAAGTTCCTTTCTTCCAGATACTGGCTTTGGTCAGCACATTTTAAAAAAACAGTCCATGAGAATCCAATTAAAGAAACACTGCATCTTTTGTTTAAATAATTTGTCTGTTGTATTACAGATGTCTTTCTTCCATTGCCATACTCCTTCACTTTTTCCAAGATATTATTTTCTTGAGCCAAAAATCATAATAACATAATGACTTTTGTCAGCTTCCACAAGGCTAGCTTTTTGGTAGACAAGAAACTAATTCTTTCCATGAGCTGTTAAAAGACATTATCTGTTACTATTATAGAAGACGCACACATACATAAAGTACAAACCACACAAATGAAATGGCTGTGACCCATTTTTCCCTCAGAACAAAGACAATTCTGTTCTCTATTTAGATAATAAACAACAAAACAAAAAGATATATGCCTAATTCTTTTCATGGTAATTTTAACAAAGCTATTTTTTTTTTTATAATTATGTTGGAGCCCTTCAGGATTTGACTTATGAGCAACTCCTTCGAGAATCACTGTGGGATGTTACCTCAAAAGGAAGCTTAATTTTCTAACATGTTTTTGAAACTACTCATTGCCTAGCTATTACTTTTACTACAACACACACCTTTAGTTACATTATTTTATGGTTCAAGACACACATCCCTACACACATACACACCAATAATCTCCCAACTCAGTCCTTCCCTCTCCACACTTCTCCAGCCTTCACTTCCATCTGTCATCAAACACCTCAGCCTTCTCCAAATATCAACACTTTACTGAGTTTCCCAACTAGTTTCCCCAACATAAAAGCCCACTAGCTTCTGTCATTTTACAGACTTATCTACACAGCTCTTATCACCTCATCAAAGAACAAAGCTTGTCACAAACCACAAGGCTCCCCATTCCTTACCCCACCCCGACTGGGATACGCCCGCTTTTCGGATTACGTCCACCGACACTGCAACCTTCATATTTGTGCCGAAGAACAAAACATAATAAGCTTTTGCCTGGGAACGAGCAGCTCAGTATCATTCTCCTAATATCACTGTACTTCCAGTTAGGTCTCAGTGCTAGTGAGACCTCAGCGACACTCTTTTGCTCTGTCTCTTTGTAGCTAAATTTTGTCCTGTTGTCCAGTCTTTTAGCGACTAGATCCTGCCCAGTTAGTCTGTGACTGGGATGTGGTACTAGAGCCCTGAGGTTCCATGCCTGAGTCCTTTCCCCTTAACCCCTGACCAAAAGATAGAACCCTTTGCCTGATAAAGAGATGCCCATCTCTACCACCTGCCAAACTGTTCTCTACTCTGACCTCTATCTGAATACTCAGACAACAGATCCATGTTTACCCATGCTTGACTTGGGTCTCTGGGCCCAAGATGTCACACTTCATCTGTTCTCTTCCCTTTAGCCTGAGACCCCATTACCAGTTGGTTATCTCTGAACACGTCACAGTTTCTTCAAGTCTACCATTACTATACTCTAGATGTACCAGAGAAGTTACTCAGGAACCCTCAGCCTAGTTATCAATCAACACCACACTCATCTCCCACAGTTGCTGCTTTCAGAATAAGTAGTCACGTTTTGTGGCCCCTGGTGACTAATGAGTAGTGTAATCAAATAATGTACTGTCCAAACTGAGATAGTTTTGAGAGGAAAGGGGGTATTACTATATTATTAATAATTGTTCTGGAACAACAATTACACTAGTCAAACTGGGATGTGTAGTCATCCTATGAAGGACTAAACCAATGGTGAGCACCTCACCAGAAAACAACAAAAAACCCAGTCAATTTGTGGGCTAGCCAGCAACCTGTGACCTGTGAGGCTGCTTAAAAAAATGACTGGGAGGCTGGCCTGGTGGCGCAAGTGGTTAAGTGCGCGCGCTCTGCTGCGGTGGCCTGGGGTTCGCCAGTTCGCGTCCCGGGCGCACACCGTTGCACCGCTTGGTGAGCCATGCTGCGGCGGCGTCCCATATAAAGTGGAGGAAGATGGGCACGGAGGTTAGCCCAGGGCCAGTCTTCCTCAGCAAAAAAAGAGGAGGATTGGCAGATGTTAGCACAGGGCTGATCTTCCTCAAAAAAAAAAAAAAAGACTGGGCCAACCTCACAGTTGGAATTTAAAACAAGATGTATAGGAAAATTGCCAGCTGGTAGGAGTGGCTACAGTTGAAAGGCTGCATCAGGATGTCGGGATGAGCAAGAAGCTGGTGAGTGGAAAATGGAGAACTGAATGAACATCAACAAGCATCAAACCCTGCCTGACAAAGACCCCTGACCTGGCTGGACTCCCCCCAGACTCCCATTTGATTCACACAATGCTGTCTGGATGGCTCCTGAGCTAGTTCTCATGAATTCTAGTTCTTACAATCAAAGTTCCTTGACTAAAATGCAGTCCCTCAAATGAACTTTCAACAGTTCCTCCTCAACACTTCCTCTTATGCACGCAATCTCATTTAACAGGATAGTCATTCAACTATTATCCTATTCCCAAGTCTCTTTTCCTTCACTTCATTTCACTTCACTCCTTCACTGCCCTCAGTCACCAAGTTTTCAGGCCTTCCTCAGACAACTATGAAACCAGGCTCTCTTCTCCATTCTCACTGATGCTCTTTGGTTCAGTCCCTCAGTATGTTCTCTCCATTGTGGGAGCCTCGGCCTCCACCAAACTGCCCTTTCCATGACTAATCCACTCAACCTCCATATAGCTCAGTATTCAATGATAAATAATATTCCTCTGGACCAGTAATACAAAAAGAAAATGTAATAGGAAAAAATGGGTCCTATTCATCAGAGCAATTAAATCTCTAACTATCTAGGAATAAATCTAACCCAACATGAGCAAAAAGTTTGTGGTAAATATACAAAAGATTATTAAAGAACACAGGAAGGCTTGACTAGATGGAGTGATATAACACATTCATAGAAAAGAAGAATCAATATCGCCAAGATGTGATAATTCCTAAATTATCTATAAATTAAATGCAATTCCCAACAAAATTTGAAGAGGGTATGTGTGTGTGTGTGTGTCTGTCTGTGTGTGTGTGAACAACTTGACAAATTAATCTTCAAATTCCTATAGAAAACACAAGGACCAAAAATAGCCAAGAAAAAGCGTGAAGAGGAGTAAGTTGGGGAAACTTGCCTGGCCAGATACCTAGTTTTTTTTTTTTTTTCCTGTGAGGAAGATCAGTCCTGAGCTAACATCTGCCAATCCTCCTCTTTTGCTGAGGAAGACTAGCCCTGGGCTAACATCCGGCCAATCTTCCTCCACTTTATGTGGGGCACCACCACAGCATGGCCTGACGCGGTGCATCGGTGTGCGCCCGGGATCTGAACCTGGGCCACTAGCAGCGGAGCGCGCACACTTAACCGCTACGCCACAGGGCCAGCCCCTCTAAATTTCTTATAAAGCTATATTGTTAAGACAGTGAAGTATTGGTGGAAGGCTCTAAAAAGATGCAAATAAATATAGTAGAGAGCCCCTAAACAAAACCACGCATACGTGAAAATTAGGTACTGACAGATGCAGCATCACAAATCCATGGAAAAGGACAGACTATTCAAAAAATGGTGCAGGGTCAAAAATAAAACAGAGTTCCTACCTTAAACCACACTCAAAATATCAGATGTGATTAAAGGTGATTAGAGACCTAAGTTTGAAAAGTAAAACTTTACAACTGTTCACAGAAATCTAAAAGAATATCTTTATAATCCTATGATAAAGAACGAGTTGAGACAGAAGAATCACAAACTATAAGTAAAAAGATATTTTGATCATCACAATTTTAAAACTTTTATGCATCAAAAGATACCATTAAAAGAGTGAAAACACAAGCCACAGGCTGAGAAAGGATACTTGCAATATATATACATAACTCATAAAGGTTTCTGATCCAAAAAATGTAAAGAACTCCATAAATCAAAAAGAAAATTTTATTATTCTTCAACATAAAAATGGGAGAGAATTTATAGAAGAGGAACCAGAATGGTCAATACATGTATGAAAAGGTGTTCAGCCTCATTAGTAATGATGGGAATGCAGATTTGAACCCAGTAGGATACCACTTCAACAATGAGATTTATCACAACAGGACATCTCACATACTGCTGGTGAGTGGATAAATGGTACCTCCACATTGTAGAACAATCTGAAAATATCTATTAAAGATGAAAATACAGAATAAGAATGACCAAGAAGTTTCATTTCCAGGTATTTACAAGAGAGAAATAGTGCGTATGTGCACAAGGAGATATGAACAAAAATATTCCCTGAAGCATTGTACATAAAAGAGAAAACTAGAAAACAACTTAAATATCCACTGAAAGAACAGATAAATCCATTTTGAGATATTCATACAATGGAACACCAGTGGTTCAAATAAGTTAGAAAAGATACATGCCATACATGAGAAATTGACTCAAAACTGAGCTTGTGCTGGATACTCCCGTCACGCTGTTATTTATCCTCCCTCTTTAAAATAAAGAAAATAACAACAACGTTTTCTTGAGCCAACTTCCACGATCCTATACCATCCTCCTTTGCTTCTCCTTTGCCAATAAACTCCTCAACAATTTTCTACATTAGTAGGTTTCAATTCCTCTCCTTTTATTTCTCTTAAACATGCCTCAGTCAGGTTTTTTCCCTAATATTTGACTAAAATTTTTTTCATTAAGTTCACCAATGACTTCTACGTTGATAAAGCAATTGCTCAGTTCTCAGTACTCATCTTAGAGATCCTATCAACATCATGTGCCACAGCTGACCACACCCTCCTCCTTGACCCTTTCTTCATGTGGCTTCCAGGATGTCATACTACCTTTTTGTGGTCCCTGGGAAGCAGTGGAACTAGGTGAGCAGACTCCTCACCTTCTCTGTGGCACTGATCCAGGTCATGGATCCTCACACAGTGACCAGTGCAACTATAAGTGGAGGGAGGGGCAGCCTGGCCTGTGCATGCAAACACTTTCGGAGTGGTGGCCTGGGCAGGAGCACCCAACTACAGAGGCAGCCCTGCCCATGCGAATGCTCCCCACCAAGTAGTGGCCGCTCAGCCTCTGAGAAGGCGCCCTGCCCACCAAGCACAGTAAGGCAACTGAACTGCACGCGACTGCAGTGGCCCTACTTGTGAGCGCAACTTGCCCAGCAGCTGCAGCTATCCCAGACAAATGCAGAGCAGCCCTTCCCAGAAGACAGGGCAGGATCAGAAAGACACAGCTCCTGCCCACCCCCCAGCAGTGGCAGGTGGAACCTGCAACCTGATACTACAACAAATGCACCAACAGAGGATCAATTCATCAAACACCATGAAGAACTACATGAACACTTCAGAGCAGAAGGAAAATGATATGTCTCCAGAAACCAATCCTGGAGTCACAGAAGATTACAACGTAAATGACAGAGAATTCAAACTAGTTGTCACAAAGAAACTCAATGAGTTATAAGAAAACTTGGAAAGATAGTTCAATGAGCTCAGGAATAAAAATGATGAAAAGAAGGAACACTTCGACAAAAAGATTGAAGCTCTTAAAAAAAAAAAACCATATAGAAATTCTGGATATGAAGAACACAATTGATGAGATAAAAAATAATCTAGAAACCATAAAAAATAGAGCTGACACTACAGAGGACAGAACTAGTGACTTGGAAGATAGAAATCTAGAGAGGCTATAGGTGGAAGAGAGAGAACTAAGATTTTTGAAAAATGAGGAAATTCTTCAAGAAATATTTGACTCAGTTGGGAAGTGCAATATAAGGATTACACGTATTCCAGAGGAAGAAGAGAGGGAGAAAGGAGCAGAGAGTTTGTTCAAAAAAATAATACCTGAGAACTTCCCAAACCTGGAGAAGGAACTGGACTTACAAGTACACGAAGCCAATAGAACTCCTAATTACATCAATGGAAAAAGACTTTCTCCAAAGCATATAATATTAAAACTGGCAGAAGTCAAAGACAAAGAAAAAATATTAAGAGCAGCAAGGTAAAAGAAAATAACCTACAAAGGAACCTCTATCAGGCTTTCAGCGGATTTCTCAGCAGAAACCTTACAGTCTAGGAGAGAATGGAATGATATATTCAAAATATTGAAACACAAAAACTTTCAGCCAAGAATACTCTATCCAGTGAAAGTATCCTTCAGATATGATGGAGAAATAAAAGCATTCCCAGAGAAACAAAAGCTGAGGGAGTTCATTGCCATTAGACCTGCCGTACAAAAAACGATCAAGGCAAAGGTTTACAAAGCTTTGAGCAAGGAAATAAATAGGCAAAATCAGAAAATCACAGCTCTCTATCAGAACAGGTTAGCAAACAATTATAACATATGGAAGGAAGCATCAAAAATAACTATAAACACTTCAATTTAGTCACAAACTGACAACACAAAAATGAATAATTTGTGACAACAATAACTCAGAACGAGAGAGTGGGTGCCCACTCTCACCACTCCTATTCAACATAGTACTGGAGGGTGTGGCCAGAGAAATTAGGCAAGAAAAAGAAATAAAAGGGATCCAAATTGAAAAGGAAGAAGTCAAACTCTCGCTGTTTGCAGACAACATGATTCTCTATATACAAAACCCTAAAGAATCCACCAGAAAACTATTAGAAATAATCAGCAACTACAGCAAAGTTGCAGGGTACAAAATCAACTTACAAAAATCAGTTGCATTTCTATAAACTAACAACAAACTAGCAGAAAGAGAAGAATACAATCCCATTTACAATCACAACAAAAAGAATAAAATATCTAGGAATAAATTTAACAGAGGTGAAAGACCCATACACTGAAAACTATAAGACATTATTGAAGGAAACTGAAGAAAACATAAAGAAATGGAAAGATATTCCATGCTCATGGATTGCAAGAAGAAACATAGTTAAACTGTCCATACTACCTAAAGCAATCTACAGATTCAATAAAATCCCAATCAGAATCCCAATGACATTCTTCATGGAAATAGAACCAAGAATCCTAAACTTTATATGGAATAACAAAAGACCCTGAATAGCCAGAGCAATCCTGAGAAAAAAGAACAAAGCTGGGGGCATCACAATCCCTGACTTCAAAATATACTACAAAGCTATAGTAATCAAAACAGCATGGTACTGGTATCTTCTTTGGAAAAATGAAGATATACAGTGGCCAACAAGCACATGAAAAGATGTTCAACATCACTAATTATTAGGGAAACGCAAATCAAAACTACAATGAGATATCACCTTACACCTGTCAGAATGGCTATAATTAACAAGACAAAAAATAACAAATGTTGGAGAGGATGTGGAGAAAAGGGAAACCTCATACACTGCTGGTGGTAATGCAAACTGGTGCAGCCACCGTGGAAAACAATAGGGAGATTTCTCAAAAAATTAAAAACAGAAATACCAAAAGATCAGCTATCCCACTACTGGGTATTTATCCAAAAAACATGAAATCAACAATACGAAGAGATTTATGCACCCCTATGTTCACTGCAGCATTATTCACTATAGCCAAGACGTGGAAGCAACCCAAGTGACTATCCACTGAACAATGGATAAAGATGTGATATATATATATATATATATATATATACACACACACAATGGAATACTACTCAGCCATAAAAAAGACAAAATCATCCCATTTGCAACAACATGGATGGACCTTGAGGGTATTATGTTTAGCAAAATAAGCCAGGCAGAGAAAGACACACACAGTATGATTTCACTCATATATGGAAGACAAACACATGGATAGGGAGAACAGATTAGTGGTTACCAGAGGGGAAGGGCGTGGGGGAGGGCGAAAGGGGTAAAAGGTTTACATATGTATGGTCACAGATAAAAACTAGACTATTGGCAGAGAGTACGATGCAGTCTATATAGAAACTGATATATGATAATGTATACCCAAAATTACACGTTATAAAACAATATGACCTCGATAAAATAATTTTTTAAAAAAATAGACACTTTTCCAAAGAAGGTATACAGATGGCCAACAGGTACATGAAAGGACGCTCAGCATCACTAATCATCAGGAAAATGCAAATCAAAACCATAATGAGATATCACCTCACACCTGTCAGAATGGCTATCATCAAAAAGATAAGAGCTAACAAGTGCTGGTGTGGATGTGAAGAAAACGGAAACTTTGTACACTGCTGGATGTGATTATAAACTAGTACAGTCACAGCGGAAAACAGTATGGAGGTTCCTCAAAAAATTAAAAATTGAAACACCTTATGATCTAGCAATGCCACTTCTGGGTATATATCCAAAGGAAACGAAATCTCACACTCAAAGAGATATCTGTACTCCCATGTTCATTGCAGCATTATTTTAAAAAGCCAAGACAGAGAAACAACCTAAGTGTCCACAGACAGGTGAATGGATAAAGATGATGTGGTGTATATATACAGAATGGAATACTATTCAGCTATGAGAAAGAAGGAAATCCTGACACGGCGACAACATGGATGGGCCCTGAGGGCATTATGGTAAGTGAAATAAGTCAGACAGAGAAAACCAAATTCTATATGATCTCACTTATATGAGGAATCTAAAAAAGCCAACTCACAGAAACAGAGAGCAGGGTTGGCCCGGTGGCGTAGCAGTTAAGTGCGCACACTCCTCTTCGGCAGCCCAAGGGTTTGCAGGTTCAGATCCCGGCACGCACTGCCGCACCGCTTGTCAAGCCATGTTGTGACAGGGTCCCATATAAACTAGAGCAGGATGGGCACGGATGTTAGCCCAGGGCCAATCTTCCTCAGGAAAAAGAGGAGGATCAGCATCGGATGTTAGCTCAGGGCTGATGTTCCTCACAAAAAAAAAAAAAAAACAAAACAAGAAACAAGAGAGTAGAATGGTAGTTGCCAGGGGCCTGGGAAGTTGGAGAAATGAGGAGATGATGGTCAAAGGGTACAAACAAGATGAATAAGTTCTGGGGATCTATTGTTCAGGATAGTGACTACAGTTAACAATATTTTATTATATGCTTCGAAGTTGCTAAAAGAATAGATCTAAAATGTTCTCACAACAAAAAAAGAAAAAAAGGTAATTATGTCAGGTGATGGAAGTGTTAACTAACCCTATTGTGGTAATCATTTCACAATATACACATGTATCAAATTATCATTTACACCTTAAACTTATACAATGTTATATGTCAATTATATATTAATAAAGCTGAAAAAAAAATTTTTTTTTTTTTTGGTGAGGAAGATTAGCCCTGAGCTAACATCCATTGCCAATCCTCCTCTTTTTCCTGAGGAAGATTGGCCCTGAGCTAACAGCTGTGCCCATCTTTGTAGGACGCCTGCCACAGCATGGCTTGATAAGCGGTGCATAGGTCTACACTTGGGATCCAAACCTGAGAACCCCAGGCCGCTGAAGCAGAGAGCACAAACCTAACCACCACATCATTGGGCCGGCCCCTTGAAAAAAATTTTTTAAAGAGATGGGGAGAGAGAAAGAAAGACTAAAGGAAACGTAACTGATTTGAAAATATAACCTTCCCATTGTTAAGCATTCAGTCACTCCAGAAACTTAAGTGTCCAGATCCCACACTGTCCAATCAATGCCAATAGCCCATCTGACTATTTAATTTTAAATTTAAATAAATGAAAATTCAGTACCTCAATCGCACTAGTCCCATTTCAAATGCCCAGTAGACAGATGTGGCTAGTGGTTACAATACTGGACAGTGCATATATAGAACCTGTCCATCACTGCAGAAAGTTCTACTGGACAGCGCTGGTCTAGACTCTTCATCACTGAAAGCAAAAGACAACGGCTTTCCCATTCACACAGTTCCCACACAGTGGCACTCTGAGACGCACACCGCCTCTACATACGGACGCCAACATCCAGGAGTGTAGATTCATCACAGAGGAACAAATTCCCCCCCTTAAAGGTGGTCAATAATTAACTGCTTACTGAATAATGTAAAGAGAGTCTCGACAGTAATAAGGAGGGAAGGAAGGAAAAGAAGGGAAGGAGTGGAAGGGGAAGGGGGGGTGAGGGGAGAGGGAGAGAGGCAGAGAGAGAGAGAGAAAGTGAGTTTGGTTTTATAAAATCATGCCAGACAAAAGAGAACTTTAAAAAATACATTTAAGTTTTATCACATATTCCGACTAGATATGAAACAGTTTCTACACAACTTCCTTGCTCCGTTTCCCCCATTCTTCCTTCTATTTGACTTCTCTTTCTCATAACAGTCTGCTCCAACTGATGGAGATGACCTGAACCATTTCTCCTGATGTAAATAACAAAAGGCAACATGTTCTGAGAAACTCGGCTTAATAATTATCTTGATTTTCGTTTCTGATCTGGACTAGGAAGTCGAGAGGTTGTGCAGTAGTTAAGTGCGTCAGTTTTGGAGTCTGAAAGCCTTGAGTTCAAGCCCTGGCCATGCCAACTTACTGGCTATGGGCAAGTTACTTAACCTCTCACCTATAAAATGGGGACAGGCAATGACAGGACGTACCCTAGAGGGTTACTGTGAAGAGTAAATAAAGTAACAAATATAAGGTGCTTAACAAAACGCCTGACACATAATAAACACTAAGGAAACGTTAGCAACAACTGTCACCAAGTTTGATGAAAGATTTTCCATGAGCTTGAGATTATGAATAACTCTGTAATGGGCATTTTCTTCAACCACTGGGATTAACGAGCATAAATTTCACTAGAAATCACTTACATAGAACTTTTCTAGGTGTTGAGAAGTGTAATAAGAGTAAAGTCATAAAGCAGAAGCTCTTCTGTTCCAAGTTGTTAGAATCACTGAATTGCAGGTTTAGAGGGAAATTGTATCTAATCACCTTGTTCAATGATTCAATCAGCCAAAGGCTTGATTATCTTCAGTGGCATCCTTATTTCTAGCCTCTTTCTGAGCATTTTGGTATGAAAAAGCTCATTATTTTCTAAGACAGATCATCCACACAGAAAGTTCCTCCTTAAATCGAGTGAAAACCTGTTGCTCAAAGTATCCACCAAGTGGTCCTAAATTTATCTGTCCAAACTATAAAGAACAAAGCTAAACTCTCCACCAATTTCTACCTTCAAATATTTGAAAAATACTTTCAATTCTGTTATAAAACACTCTCAAAATGAAATATCTACAATGTTTTCTACAATAATATGGCTTAAATTTCCTTACTCTCTTGTTGGTTCTCTTCCAAACTCATTCCAATCCATCTAAATTCCTCTTAAAGTAAATCTATATGAAAAAAAATAGTAATTATTTTACTTTATGGTAAAAGTTGACCCTAGAAAAGCACAGATTTTTCTACAAAGTATTCCAGTCATGCGCTGCTGAATGTCGGGGATACATTCTGAGAAACGTGTTGCTAGACGATTTCGTTGCTATGTGAACATCAGAGTGTACTTTCACAAACCTAGTTAGTACAGCCTACTACACACCTAGGCTACATGGTACTAATCTTACGGGACCACTGTCGTATATGCAGTCTGTCATTCACTGAAATGTCATTATGTAGCACATGACTGTAATGTGACAATCAAATGAGAAAAAAGACACCTTAAAGATCAAGAACTTAGGCTTTGGTATCCAATTAACCTAGGTTCAAATCTCAGCTCAGACACTAATTCAAAAATAATCTCTTCTACTTTGTAGAAGAAATACTCTAGGAATTGACTTCTATATTTTCAGCAATTAACCATAGGTTAGTTACTCAACTTGTCCAAGCATTTGTTTCCTCAAAAGCAAAATGGAAACGATAACAGCAACTATCCCTAAGGTTGTGCGGATTAAAAGAGGAGCAAACGTAATATGCTTAGCCAATGCCTGACACCAGAAGCATTAGTTACTCTTATTGCTGTTGCTATAATCTGCTCTGAAAACTAAAGAACAACATAAATTTAAGATATTATCAAGTTACTAACCTATTCAAAACCTTCACCCCAGCTCTGAATTTACATCCAGACATAAACTCCTACCACTCCAGCTGAGGACACTATTCTATCTCTGATCAGAGCCAACAAAAAGTTAAGTCTCCAACTACCAATAACAAACTAAGCAGCCACAACACTCTTTTGAAACTATTTTCTGGGTTTCTTCATGGAAAAATAAAAAGGCACGAGGCTGTGGTGACTGACACTGTGTCCTCTCTACAACTGGTATTTATGTTCTCCTTGACTTATCGGAGTTTAGAATTTCAGGAAATAAAAGGTAAACTCCTTTCAGAGGCCTCTGAGTAAAGCCTGATGTACATTTAGAATATCCTCAAGGAGGAGGAGGTCTAACAAACTGAGACTCGCCAGTAGTACCCCACTTCACTGAACATTCGACAAGTAAAGCAGATAAAATGAAGAGATGAAGAACTACAAACAGATATGGCATTTACCTAAAGAAATTCTAAATAATCCCTCTGAGCTAAGGAAATGTAATTAAGATGAACAGCGTTCACAGTAATAAGCACTTCGTTCTGAAAATAGCTGGAAATTACCAATCCAGACAGAAATAATCCAGAGTCAGGTAAGAACAATAATGGCCTCCTCCAAGATGTAAAAGAATGTAAATGTTTAGATAGAGGTCATTAATTTTAATTCCCAGGCGGGAATAACACCAAGTAGGCTCATTGTATAATTACAGAATTCCTTTTGCACAAGTCATACTAAAATGATTTGAGAAACGCCATTGCCCTGGATACAGCTAGGTTGATAAACATGAGCCATCTTAAGAAATGGATTAAAGTGGAAATCAGAAGCTTTGAAAATAAAATAGAATCAAATTTCGATTTTTACTGGAATGAAGACATTTTAGGCTTCTATGCCAATTAGATAAAAGCAAAGATTATGCCAAAATGAAAACAACAATTACATCCAGGAAAGCACTTGGTACTTAGAAACATTAAGCTATTGCCATTGGATATATTAGTTGGGGGATGGGTGATGAGGAGAGGGGAAGGAAGAATTTTAGAAGCACAAGACAGTAGCAAAGCACTAAATGAAAATATTTTTAAAATATTAAATTCTAACTATGATATTGTTATGTGTTACTATGCTAATTACACATTCATAGATAATGACTTGATTAAGGGATGGACCCCTGGGCAATCTTTGTCTTAGATTTTTGTTGTGTTTTTTAACGTGCTTGTCATAAAGTGAGAGAGAGAATATGTTTATATATATGTATATATAGTGTATATATATATATATACACACATATATACATATGGATACACTATATATACATATGGTTTCTTCATGGAAAGAGTGTACACTATATACACTATATATAGTGTATATATATACACACACATATATACATATATATATGCTATAGACAGAATACAAATATGTGTGTATATCACAGAAAAAAAAGGGATTCCACTGTTTATAGGAGCCCCATTGTAAATTCTTTGATGAAAGATCAGACCTTTGGGAAAATTGTGATACACAAATACTTAGATCTATAAAACAGATCTACTGCAGAATCACAATTAGTTTATTAGTTGTAAAGAAAGCCTACTTTTCTCTGTGTTGACAGTTCAATAGAACTAGTTTAGTCACCATTATAACGTGAAATCTCCGTGGTTGATACAAGGGTATAAATCACTTTCACGTGTCAACAGTGTTAACAGTGTGGTAACCATTGATGGAAAAATATGCTTTTGCAATGCAGTAATAGTTATGGTTCTAGCTATATTTATTTAATTCTAGTTAAGTGTCCCAGTATTTGGGTGTATATTATAGATAAGTACTGTGCTGGGTACTAGAAAAAAAGTTTTTTTCTTTCCTGAGGTATGGATTCCACAAAAAGTATAACGGATTTGCAATTAAATCAAAATTGTAGTTGAACTAAATGTTTATTTTGTATTACTCTGGAGGTTTTAAGATTTCTTAAGTGACCTTGAAAATAGCTCTACAGTTTTGTCCCCACTACAAATTTACTTTTCTATGATTTTTTTGTTTGTTTGTTTTGATTAATGACTCTCTCTCCCATTAGTCTGTAATCTCTGTGAAGGCAGGAACCACGTTTATTCTGCTTACCACCGTATCCTCAATGGCCAGGTGCCTAATCATAGTAGGTCCACAATATATATTTGTTGAGTAAACAAATGAGTGATTCATATTACATATTCAAACTGTAATATCTGAAGATCATAAAGTTAATAAAGAGCAAGGAATGTTCACATATAGTATCATTTAACTAATTCTAGAAGGAAAAAAATCTCTATTTTTTATCCCAAAGATATGTAATGTCCATATTCTAAAGCTCACTCACATTGCTCTTACAAAAGTCCTCTCCCTTCAGGCCGATGGGATCTCCAATGTGTACACAATACCAACTCTAGCTCTCTTTCCTAGTAAGAAACAGAGATAAAAAGAGGGAAAAGAAAAAAAACAAAAACAAAATAGTGGGAGAAGAAAGAGATATAGTGAAACAAACTTGACAGTAGAGGGAAGGGACAAGTCACAGCCTGACAACAAAGGAGAAAACAGAGCAGTACAAAAATCACTTTGCTCGCACTTCACTGAATTTCTGCACTTTGACATTAAGAGCACTGGGCAGAAATCACATCATGTCAACACCGGCCACAGACATTCAAGATGCTTTGTTTTAAACTGGTGCATTCCCCTGGTCTGCACCAGTTCTAAATCAGCCGCTAGGAGGCTTCGGGGGGTGGCAGGGGAGCGGGCAACAGAGGCATTGGTGGCATTTCAGATACAACACCAAAGCCACTATGCATGAAAGAAATAATTGATAAACTGGACTTCATTAAAATTAAAAACTTCTGCTCCGCCAAAGACAGTATATCAAGAGAATGACATAACAAGCCACAGTAGGAGAGAATATTTGCAAAAGACATTTAATAAAGGACTGTTATCCAAAATATACAAAGAACTCTTAAAACTCAACAACAAAAAAACAAACAACCCTATTAAAAAATGGGTCAAAGACATTGGTCATAAAGGAATCTTTTCAGATGCCATGCCTACCCAGACTAGGGAAACTAAAGAAAAAATAAGCAGGTGGGACTTTATCAGATTAAAGAGCTTCTACAAGACAAATGAAACCAGAATCAAGATGAACAGACAACCCACCAGCTGGGAGAAAATATTTGCAAAACATATATCTGACGAGCGGTTAATCTCCATAATATATAAAGAACTCACACAACTGAACAACAAAAAAACAAACAACCGGGTCAAAAAATGGCCAGAGGAAATGAACAGACACTTCTCCAAAGAAGATATACAGATGGCCAATAGGCACATGAAAAGATGTTCAACATCACTAATCATCAGGGAAATGCAAATCAAAACAACAGTAAGATATCACCTCACGCCCGTTAGAATGGCTATAATCACCAAGACAAAAAACAACAAACGTTGGAGAGGATGTGGAGAAACAGGAACCCTCATACACAGCTGGTGGGAATGCAAACTGGTGCAGCCTCTATGGAAAACAGTATGGAGATTCCTCAAAGAATTAAAAATAGAGATGGCCTATGATCCAGCTATCCCACTACTGGGAATCTATCCAACAAACCTGAAATCAACAATCCAAAGAGGCTTATGCACCCCTATGTTCACTGCAGCATTATTCACTATAGCCAAGAAGTGGAAGCAACCTAAGTGTCCCTCGACTGATGATTGGATCAAGAAGATGTGGTATATATATACAATGGAATACTACTCAGCCATAAAAAAGACAAAATCGTCCCATTTGCAACAACATGGGTGGGCCTGGAGGGTATTATGTTAAGTGAAGTAAGCCAGAAAGAGAAAGACAAACACTGTATGATCTCACTCATATGTGGAATATAAACCAACACATGGACAGAGAAAACTGTATTGTGGTTACCAGGGGCAATGGGGGTAGAGGGTGGGCACAAGGGGTGAAGGGAGACATATATATGGTGATGGACAAACAAAAATGTACAACCCAAAATTTCACAATGTTATAAACTATTAAAACATCAATGAAAAAAAATAATAATGGGTCAAAGATCTTAACAGACACTTTACCCAAGATATACAAACGGCAAATAAGCATAGGAAAAGATGCTCCAAATCATGTCATTAGGGAAATGCAAATTAAAACAACAATGAGATACCACTACACACCTATTAGAATGGCCAAAATCCAGAAACTGACACCACCAAATGCTGGTGAGGACACGGAGCAACAGGAACTCGCATTCATCGCTGCTGGAAATGCAAAATGGTACAGTCGTTTTGGAAGACAGTTTGGCAGTTTCTTACAAAACTAAACATACTCTTACCATATGATCCAGTATTCATGCTCCTTGGAATTTACCCAAAGATGAAGAAAACGTTGTGTCCACACAAAAACCTGCACACAGGTGTTTACAGCAGCTTTATTTGTAACTGCCAAAACTTGGAAGCAACCAAAATGTCCTTCAGTATGTCAATAGATAAATAAACTGTGATACATCTAGACAATGGAATATTATTCAGCACTAAAAAGAAATGAACTATCAAGTCATGAAAAGACTTAAATGCATATTACTAAGTGAAAGAAGCCAATCTGAAAAAGCTATATACTGTATGATTTCAACTATGTGACATTCAGGGAAAGACAAACTATGGAGACAGTAAAAAGATCAGTGGTTGTGGGGGTGGGGAGGAGGGAAGAAGAAACCGAGCACAGAGGATTTTAGGGCAGTGGAAATACTCTGACACTACAGTGATGGATACATAACTCATTATACATTTGTCCAAACCCACAGAATATACAACACCAAGAGGGAATCCTAAGGTAAACTATGGACTTTGGGTGACTGTGATATGTCAATATAGGTTCATCTTTGATTAAAAAAAGAAAAAAGGTGATGTTGATGATGGGGGATGCTGTGCATGTGTCGGGGCAGGGAATAAATGGGAAATCTCTGTACCGTCCTCTCAGTTTTTTGTAAACGTAAAACTGCTTCAAAAAAATGAAGGGTTTAGGAAAAAAAAAAAAAAAAGGCAGGGAGTATCCAAAATGCTAGGGCACCGACGGCAAATACCTCTATACTTTAGTTCTCTGAAAGCATCCTGGTATTTTAACCCAGAACAAGAATGTACGCTGTAATGACCCTGAGTTTCAAAAAAAACAAAAAGAGAGGGAGAGATCAAATATTGAAAAGTGTATTGGAAAAAGGCAGTGAATTATATAATCTGTTTTTAGAATGTTCTGCATCAAAATAGTGATTTTCAAATGTAGAAATTTAATGTTTCAGCATCATATAAAAACATACCCAAAGGACTTCTGCCATATAATTCTATAAAACTGAAATCATACTTTTTGTATTTCTCTAAAATTTGCTTTTCTCCTAAACAATACATCATAAATCACTTTCTAAACCTATGGATATAATTTAAACTAATTCAATAACTGCATAAAATTCCACAGAGATGATACACAAGAATTTATTCAATTATTTCCCTATTGATGGGCCATTCAGTTGGGTTCCAGTTATTTACAACTGCAAACAAAACTGCAATAACTACTGTTTCTCAGCAATCCTCGCCTACTCAGGCTTTTATTTCTACAGAGTAATAAACGACATTTGTTGAGTATATACCGTGTGCCAGGCACTTTAATACCTTATTTGTATTATCTGATTTAATCCTTCCAACAATGCTATAAGGTGGGTACTGTAACTATCCCGTTTTACGGAAGAAGAATACAGCTTCTAGTGATGCTGAGCATCTTTTCCTCCAGCCATTGGCCATTTGGTTTCTCTTTTCAAGAACTTTGCCCCTTTTTTACTGGGTCAATTGCAGAGGCACTTTGCATGTTATAGATATTAGCCCTTTTTCTTCGCATATGTTACAAATATATTTCAAAGACTGACATTTTTATTTGTTTAGGGATTATGTGTTATTAAATTTTCTAACTTTGCCATAAACAAAATTTCATTTATATGTAGTCAAATATCTCTCTCCTTTCTTTACAGCTTCTATATTTTCTGTCTTGTTTAAAAATATACCCTCCATTCCTAGATTATACAGTATTCTCTTAAATTTTCTTATTTTATTTTATTGTTTAGTTTTTATATTTAAATCTTTACATATCAAGAATTTATTTTTATGTATTATTAGGCAGGAATTTAATGTTATTTTTTTCAGATTAGTATAAATTTTGTCAGCACCATTTATTATATAAACTATCTTTTCCAAGTGACTTGAAATGTCACCTTTGTCACATATTGTGTTATCTGTTTCTGAGCACTATTTTGTTCTAAGATTTATAGCACGAATTGGCAAACCACAGGTAAAAAATAAATCCAGTCACACCCATACAGCTGCTTTCTTGCTATAAAGGCAGAGCTGAGCAGTCAAGACAGAGACTATATGGCCCACAAAGTTGAAAATATTTACTATCTGGCACTTTAGAAAGTTTGCTGACCCCTGACCTATATGTTAACGGCTAGCCATAGATTGTTAACGTGGCATTGCAGTAGTTTTAATTTCAACTATTAGAAAATCCCCTTCACTGTGCTTTCTTGGCTATTTGGGAGCATTTATTCTGCTATAAAAAGTTTCAAATATTTTTAGGCAGTTAAAAAAAAAACTAAAATCCTCCACTAGGATTGAAATCGGGGTTGTATTAAATGGTGTTTATATGACAGCACTTTGCCATCCAAGAACACAGTATGCTCACGTCTTGTTTTAAGCCCTTCTGTAAGATCTTATTATTTTCTTCATACATTCACTATCTTTCTTGTAAAATGTATTCTTAAAGATTTTATAAGTTATTTGTTTTGATGATGAATAGGATCTTTTGGTCATTTTCCATTTCTGGCTATTTATCACTAGTATTGGGGAAAACTATTGATTTTTTAATATTCACTGTATATAAGCTGCCTTTCTCAATTCTTTAATTCTCAATTGTTTAGTTAAAGTCTCCTGGGTTTCACAAGTAGACAAATATGTCCTTTAAAATATAAATAATTTTATTTTTTCTTTTCTATATTTATAACAATTTAATTTTCTAGTCATATCATTATTTAGATTCTCCAGAATAGTACTGATTAATGATGGTGAGAGCAGGCCTCCTTATTTTGCCCCTGATCTGACTGCTGGTTACTCCTACAACCTTAACTCCTACAACCACACCAGCCTTGTTGCTGTTACTCCAACAGGCCAAGTATAGTCCTGCCTTAGGCCCTTTGCATGTGCTATTAACGCTGTCTACTCTTCCTCCCTGGATATTTACATAGCTTCCTCTTCACTTAAGTATCTGCTCAAAAGGCCCCACCTGAGAGTGACCATCCCTGACCAGTCGCGTAATAGCACCTCCTTGCACCGCACTGTTCCTTTAACTTCATCGTTCTTCATAACATTTATCATGACCTGACCTAAATACATATATATTTGCTGACTGCACCCTTGATAGAATCTAAGCTCTGAGAGTGAAAAATAGTGTCTATTCTGTTTGCTGCTATGTCCTCCATTTCTAGAACAACTAGAAAGTGCCAGAAGGTGTTCAATGAATAATTGTCCAAGGAATAAATTGATTGAATACATAATTTTAATGAGAATGCCTTTGGCAAATCCTGGTTTGGCCGGATGTCGTCTGTAGTGTTGTAGTGAAGAGTCCTTGCCATTGGACTGCTGGGCAAGGTGCAGGCCCCCCTGAGGTGTTCTCAGGCTCCCAGGCAGCTCTGAGGTCCAGTCCTCACAGTAGGTCTCTCCACTGCAGAGAGGAGAACCAAGTCCTGAAGCCTTCGAGAGCCCAGGCTGATCACAATCTGAGTCGGAGTATACCTCGAATGTCTGCACACATGGCTGTTCTGGCTTGGGTCTGATCTGAAGAGCAGTAGAGGCACCGGAGGCCAGCTACAACAGAGAGAAAGCCCTCCACCTCAAACCCATCTAAATAAACACAAAACCCAGGTAAAAGCACTGTTTGTGCAAAAAAACCACTGGTTCAGGACCAGTCCTCAAGCTGTCCCCTACTCAGACGCCCACCTTCCTTCTCCTAGAAATTCTGAAGCTGCTGTTTTAGGTGGTTGAGAGGGAGCTCAGAGGTACAGGTGTAGGTGCCACCTTTCCAGAACTCCCCCAGGAATTGGATTTCACTCTACTATATGAAAAATACATCTTAATTTACAAAATTCAATCAGTTACTAAACATTCAGGAAAATTAACCACATGGAAGGGCACTATCTGCTTAAATGTTTTTGAATATTGGAAACAAAGACTCTATAATAGCTCAAATGCACTCTTAGTTAGTTCACTACTAAAGTTTTCAGATTTTATAAATCAATGTATTTTATAAGTAATCCCAGAAATCATGAAAACAAAATTTAAATGTATATTTAAATCCCATATTCTCACCTGAAAACGGGAAAGGAGTTTGCTTATTTCTAACAGCATGACTGCTTTCTTAGTTCACCTAGGCATTTCTCAGATCTTCCTGTAGGAGGACATTTTAAAATTATTCTGCTCCTACTGAACATTACATCTGGCTGGGGAAAACGTCTTACATACTTGATTTATTGTAAGTTATTTGGAAGGCTGCTGCTGTCTGTTCAGAGTACCCCAGTGTCATTCCAAAGAGCCTAATCACCACATATGGTGGTTGGAAAAAGCAACCACTCTGTCATCCCACAATCACAAGAAAGAATATTTCCAACTCCCTACAGTGGGTTCTCTCTATGGCTCACGGGAATAAAAAGCAAGGGAACTACACTGAGTCACCAACTTACTCTATTAGACAACAGTTCCACCATCAGTAGAGTGCTTGATACTTTTCAAAACCTTCTCACATCAGACTTTGGCCTCACTGTCGCCTCAAGTACAACCATTTTAGGTCCATAGCAGAGGATTCCCTTTAAGGATTTTTACGGCCATACACCTAAGAGCGGACTGCATTATAAACTGCAGACTGCAGCTCAGGTTACTGAAGTCCAATAGGTTTATAGGGCACCCAAATATGAGAAATGGAGTGCTCACGAGCTAATAAGATTTTAAAGGCATACTAGAAATAGACTCCTGGGATACAAAAACTGTAATTAAATTTACATAAACTGTAACTCAAATACGTTTCCAGAATGAGCATAATTCATCTACTGTTATTTTAAAACAGCAAAAAACTAAATTAAAAAGCGATACCCCTAAAGAAATGAAATAATTCTGATACAATCTAAAAATTTGGTTAACTAGATGATTTTGGAGGGTTCACATGAATCAACTAGACTCCCCAGAGGGATTTTAAGGGTTTACATGACTCAACAACCCTTCAGTGTCCCCTGAAGTTCTTTAATGCTATAATACACTTTACATGGACAACATAAATATCTGCCTTGCTTTTCCTCAAAAGAGATTGAAATGATTTATATAAATTAGACCAGACTTACATTTTTTATTTAACATAGACAGTCTGAAATATGCATTGAATCCATCTGGGGCATTTTAATTTATTCTAGTAGTCTGAAAAGTCTATATTAACTATCTATCTATATTAACTAAAGTATCTAGATAGGTGTTAGCTCATTCAAGAAACTCTTATTTGTCTTTCTTTAATTGTTTTAAACTTTTTTTCTTTAAGACTAAGGAGAAAAAGAAAGTCTCAATTTTATAAAGTGGGAAAGAAAATAGAGAAGAGGTTGACTTACTTGCCCAAGGTCATCCAGCAACCAGCGGAAAACCAGGGCCCAAGATCCCTCTGGATGCCTCAAAGCTCCCTGTGCTAACCAGAACCTGTGGTCAGCCCTACAGCCTGGGGGCCTACAAAAGCCAGGATAGTATGCTTCATGTTAGCAAAAGAAGGAAGGAGTGTGTCAAGTTATCCTCACAAAAGGCTAAGGACAGGCGCCTGTTGCAGAAAAACCTGACAGCTCCAGCTGGAGGCCTTTCTCACCCATTCTCCAAAACAAGTTAAGTGATCCAAGCAAATTCAACTTCTTACTATATATTTCTGGTCAATGACTTTGGGGAGACAACTGCTAAAATCAAGAAATGGGAAATATTCATGACTCACACTCTACACTTACTTGTCAAAGGACCCAACATACTATCCATGTACTCCTCCCACCTTCATTTTCATTAATAGGCCAAAAAGGGAAATTTATCCTATTTTCATAGCCCTGGCTTGATAAGATGGCTAGAGGCTTCAGTCCAACAAGACATGCATGCTCTTTCTCAAGATTAATAGTCATGGAAGTTTCAATGAGCCTCCCTTCACCGAGGGTGGAACTGTTACAGACCACAATTTACTTGAGAGATTTTGGTTTTTTAACATCCTTTCCTTATAACACAAGAACCCTCTCATTGAATGTCCTCACATGCAACATATTATTGGACACAACAGCCACACATTTTAAAAATTACTCTATGGAAAAAACATTACTTGTCTTACAGCAGTCACCACAAAAACTCCCATTGCCATAATTTGGCAAAATCTATCGGCTGCACAGCCCCAAATTTATAGTAAGGTCAATATCTATTTCAATAACGATTTTAGGATTAAAAGTGAAGAATATTCCATTGACAAAATGGTCATTGATAAATGCCTGAGATCATCTAACAAAGCACAGTAAACATTACCCTAGTAGAGAAAATTTTGGTGAGTAGTTGGTAATGGACAAAATAATGCTAATAACAATACTGATTGAGGGTTTTCTAAAAGTCTGTAATGACCTAGTTGTATTGCCCCAAATGTGGACTCTATAAAGAATAAGTAAACAACGTGGGCAAATGTGGAGAAAACAAAAGTGCTATATGTTGACATGAAGGAAAAACGTTGATGTAATTTTTGAGAACTTAATGTTTTTGACAAAAGATGCAGTCTTACACAGATGCAAAATATCCTTACAAGGTCATTCAGTGATTGGTCAAAGAACAACATCATCTAAGTGTCCTTCAAAGAGAAGAATATTCACTCAAGTATTATTCCCAATATTAAGAACCCTAATATGCCCTATATTTTATAGTCGGTATTTCATAAAGGTGTTTTCTTAAATAGCCATTTTAATTTATTTCTGTAAGGACATCACACTCCCAACGCGCTTTCTATTTGTTTTTATCTATAACATCCCTGACATTACGTGCATCTGCTTAACATATCCAATGACATGGAACTCACTACCTTTCCAGGTATTCCAGAACAGAAGCATAAAAAGCATAGATCTCCCTCTAGGTCATGATACAAGTCAGGCCTCAGGAGAAAACAAGTCCTACTAGGCATCTGGCTAGACAGACAATATCTCAAGTATCATTTTTAAGTCATTTGAAGCTAAAAGGGTCATTGTACATTGAGAGCATGTCCAGAGAAGAGCAGTCAGCATGGTGGGGAATCTGGAGACCAGAAGATTTAAGTAACAGTTGAAAGGGACGGAGAGAATATTTAGCCTAGAGATGAGAAGACTACGAGGAGGCTTGGAAGCTGTCTGGATATTTCAAGACAAGTCCTGCAGAAGTAGGTACAAACATGGTCTTAGGAGAGAAGAATAAGAATCAATAGGTGAAGTTGGAGAAAAGTAAATTTTAGCTGAAAACTTCCTATAACCACTAGAACTGCACAACGAGAGAACTGGTTGCCTCATTTTACTGGAAGAGTCTAGTAGGAGCTTGATGACCATCTGTCAGGGTGTTATCATGCTGTGCACAGGAAAATGAACTAGTGGCTTCCAAAGTCTGTTCACTTTTAGCTACTTCTCTATTTCCCTACAGGATCTCAGGAAAAACCACCAAACTCTCTGTTTCTCAACTTGTAAAATTATGGTAATACAGTTGCATTATAATCTTATGGTGGTATGAGAGAGGAGGAAAATATCTTGTAGAGATAATGAAGCGTTACGCAGCCCTATGCCTGTGGTAGATATCAACGGACCTGATTAAAATGTATAAACACAGGATGGAGTAATGAAGATATTCACAATGCACATGATGGAAGGATAAACCCCATGATAGCCTTTGGAGCCATTAGGGAAGAAGGAGCATAAAACTCTCAAGAGCAGCACCCTAAAGGGAACCGCTGTGACCTGAGAGCAGAGGTACAGGTTACCCATGAATCTAACTCCCCAAGAGCAGCTGAGCCACTGGAAAGTCTGGCTCTGACTCCTAGTTGTGAAAGCTTTTTTCAGCCGCCAAAATTTTTCAATCACATGAACACTGAGGTTGTCAGGTTTCCTTAAAATTCCATTCTTCAAAAATAAGCCTCTCATCCCTAGAGAGACTAATTAAAAACAAAAATCCATATTTCCAACCATCTAACCTTTTGGTCAGAAATACTAATGAGAAACTAGACTCTCAGATAAAAGGCTACTTAACAGATTAGTCAACCCCCCTCCACCCCTTGGCACCACTAGCCCAACCTCCCCTGGAGGAGGTCAACCACACTGAAAGACATAAGTAACATGTCACAAGTGATTCACACCAAGATTAATAGTTCCAAGCCCCCACACAGGGACTTGTAGTACTGTTACTATACATGGTATCTGTCACACCTCAATATCTCAACCTACAAAAATGGAGGATTAACCTCCTCTCTTTCCTCCCACCACCAATCCAGTTGCAGCAAAGTTTGGAAAATGTCAGAGGGAGTTAATACAAAATAGTATCAGAATTAATGGCATACTGAGGTTTGCCATTGAAAATTCATAAACAGTTCAAGATTAAAAGAATTAAAGAAAAAACAATAAGGGCCAAGAGAAAGGGGTCATTTTATTATTTTCCAAATGTGACATGAGAAATCAGAAATTAATAGAAAAATGCCCTAACAGAAGAATGCTACATAACATTATTAGCAATGTGAATACAACCAAAGGGAAGTGAATGATTAGAAGCAAAGCACTAGTACCCTGCAGCTTTTAGAAAGAAACTCAGCAAGAACTCATTTATCCAGCACTGTAGGGGGCTGAGTTATTCAACATATTTGAGAGTTCACCCCACTCATACCTTTAAGCAATAATATTGCATATCAAACACAGTATAAAGACATGGCTTGAACAAAGCAATGAGAATAGAAAGGAACAAATGATTCAAGAGGTACTGCAGGTGGTCCCATCTAAGCCAAGTGGGCTTAAACTAACAGGGAGGAGGGAGAAGATAGTAGCAGCTGTGGGAAGCCAAAAAGGCAGATGGCAGAGATGTCACGAAAAAGTCACTATAAACTTGCCTGGTGGATGTCTGTTCTACTTACAAAACTGGAGAAACAACATACCATTCGATTATGGTAAAAAGAAGATAAAGCTAGCAAAAGAAGAGTCTGAGGACACAAGGTATTACTAGAAATACGAAAGAAATCCTGTGTAAAACATGAAAGGTAAATGACAACTTCTTATAATATCTGTATGATTTAATTATATTGTTGAATATTGAAATATAATACTTATTAATTCCAAACTAGAGGAGGATAAAGGAGAGTTTTCCTTTACTTCACACAATCTGAGAAGTAAAAGGGACTGTTTAGTCCATCCTCCCCAATCCTTCTCTTAACATCTCTGCCAGAGGATCATCAAGTCTCTCCCATTAATGAGGGTCTCATGACCACAAGCAGCAACTCATTTCATTTTTCAACAATTCCAACTGATTTCAAGTCCCTTTATGGATAATACTGACATAAAGTATTTTCACTTGGAGATAAAATTGCTTCCCTGCAACTTCCACCAAGTATTTCCAAATTCTATAATCCGTAGTTTCACATCATGAATCTGTTTTAATATCTACAAGGTAACTCTTAAAGCACTTTAAAAAATAAAAATAAAGCAAGTGGTTAATTTCTTCTACATGATAACCAATAACCAGATCTTTTTGTCCTTGCAATGACTTGTGGTTCAGCCGTCAGTCAGGTCGGTCATATCACATGCAGGTATCTCTCTAGTTATGGTTGTTCCACTAGGTCTTTATTGGCTTTAGAGTAGATCAATTAGAACTGCCAGTTAGGTGACTTGTTTTCCTTGATTTACTGTAGAGAAATAATATTAATTTTGCTGCCCAATTATGATTTACCACCTTTGTCATCTAAAACTTGGTAAACTCTATTGAAAGGATTTATTACCTTAGAAAGTTAATTTTCCCTTCTTACCCAACCCTAATTCTGAATTGTGGTTATTGGTAAGAAAAAAATATAAGAGAAGCCAGCCCGGTGGCATAGTGGTTAAGTTTGCGTGCTCCACTTCTGCAGCCCAGAGTTCACAGGTTTGGATCCCAGGCAAAGACCCACGCACTGCTCATCAAGCCATGCTGTGGCAGCGTCCCAGATACAAAATAGAGGAAAATGGGCACAGATGTTAGCCCAGGGCTAATCTTCCTCACCAAAGAGGAAAACTGGCAACAGATGTTAGCTCAGGGCCGATCTTCCTCTCACACACACACACACAAAATATATATATATATAAGAGATACTCAGGCTATACGTGCCAAATCAATTCACTCAAAAACACTACCTGTGCAGGAAATTTCTGATACTTTTCTCAATAAGCCGGAAATCTATTCAATAAAGTTGATACTTTCCATTTTCCAGTTAACAATTCAATCAGCTCAAGACTGGGCTTTGGAAATACCACATTCAATGTCTACTATCATCACTGTCATTCAATATTGTTCAGTGGTTCTAGCCAAATGAGAAAAAAGTAAGGATACAGATTAGAATAGAAGAGACAAAATTGGTCTTACTTGCAGAATAAGATTACCAACCTAGACAATCAACTAAGAAACTACTGAAATGAATAAGATTTTGGTGAAATGACAATATATAGACTAAGATACACAAATCATCAGGCTTCACGTCAAAAAATGAAAAAATGTGGGGCCGGCCTGATGGCATAGTAGTTAAGTTCACGTGCTCCGCTTTGGCGGCTCGGGTTCACAGGTTCGGATCCCGGTCACGGACATACACACTGCTCATCAGGCCATGCTGTGGCAGCATCCCATATACAAAATAGAGGAAAATGGGCATGGATGTTTAGCTCAGGGCCGATCTTCCTCACCAAAAAAAAAGAAAAAATGTAATAGAGAAGCTTTCCAACTCAAGATGATGGACTGAATATATGCTTTTGTCTCCCTTCTCTCCCAAGACAGGAAATGAATACGAAAGGGAAAAGCCTGTAATAGCCCAAACAAAAAAGCTGGAGAGGGAAGGTGATTATTTGACAAAATAGACTCAAACAAGTGTCTTGTGGAAGTGTGATGAAAACGAAGACCAAGAGCAGAGGAAGCTAGAGCTCAGACACATGGAGGGTACAGCGGGGGTATATACGGCAAGAGAAGCTAATCTCCCTAGCGACCCCAAATGGGCTCGTCAGCAGGTGAGAAAGGTGGGTGTAAGAACTGGGAATGAAACGGGAGAATTAAATAAGGCAGCTGTACTAATTGCCCCCATCCCCCAAATAAAACACATCTTTCCAACCCTGACCCCGGAGACAATCCAAGCAAAGAAGCTAGTCTCTGATCAAACCACTCAAATCACCTACAAAGACAGGCCTACATTGTAAGGGTTGATGTCCAAGGGCTGAGCCTCACTCATTTGCACATCGAAAGGCACCCCCTTGCTGCCTGAGGACAGACTTCCCATTCACTCACCCTAAAGCAAAGTTTCATCCACGTGCACAGACCTACTCAACTTTTCCCACAGAGGAGACGCCAACTGAGGAAAGAGACCTACAGGAAAGCTGCACCAGTCAGCTCTCCAGCATAACCAACAAAAACCAAAAAGACATTACCAAAGAAGCAAACTACTGAAGAAGCAAAGATAATGTATAGAACAGAACTTAAAAAACCACTGTCACTTTCTAATATATATAAATATAACTTATATTGTACACCCAGAACAACTGAAGAAGACACGTGGCCTAAAACAAAACCAACAACATGCCACAAAAAGAACTGAACATAAGAAAGAAATTTTGATTGTTGAAATTGAAATGTTCAAAATAAGAATGTAGTAAACATTGCAAGAACACAATGGGATAAAAACTAGGACAGAAAAGATGAGAAACACAGAGAATCAATCAAGGTCTATTACCCAACTGGCAAGAGTTTTTTGAAAAGAAAATATACAAAAGAGAAAAAATATAATATTTCTAAATAAGTAATAAGTTCCCAGAGGAAAGTCATGAGAGGCAAAACAAGATGAGTGAAACAGACTCGCATTTAGACCCACACCTGTGGCATTTCAGTGTAAAATGACAAAAAAAAGCATAAAAGTTTCCAGAAAAACAAGCACACAGAGAGATCACTTACAAAAGAATACAAATCAGGCTGGCAACAAATTTTTTTACTCCAATGTGACACAGTATATAATGAAGCATTATCTTCAAAGTCCTAAGTGAAAGTTATTATGAATGTAGGATTCTATATCCAGCCATATATCAGTCAAATGTGAGCACAAAATCAATACATTTTTTCCAAATGCAAGTGTCCAAAGCCTCCCTCACCCATACACCTTTTGCTTGAAGAAGTTAATTATGTGTGTCCCTCAGCAAATGAGGGAGAAAACCATGAAAGAGGAAGTCACGAGACCCAGAAAACAATGTATTGAAGAGTGAAATGGAGAAACAACCCTGAAGACGTTTGTGCAGCAGATTTAGAGAATGGTGGTCCAGGCTGGACCAGGCAGTCAGAGGGCTCCTGGAGAGGCAGAAAGTGGATTCCAAGCAAGAGTACTGATCTTCAAAATCTGTTAAAGGCTGGTTATGCTTTTTCAAGGAGAAAAGGAAAGGTAATTAAAAACTCTAAAAAACCCAAAATGATCTAAAAGAATGCCATGGCCCAAATATGAAGCATTTAACATGTGGCAACATTTTGAGGAATTAATGCACCATAAGAAAAGGTAAACCATTTACAATGGATGCCAAGAACATCTCCTCTCAGGGGCCCGGGGCAGAGAGCCGACATTTCTGCTAATAGAGCTGACAGAAAATGGGAACTGTAAAGGAAGCAAGAGAGGTGGAGAGGGGTGGTGAGGGCGTTATGTCACCTTCTTACAAGGGGAAGCCTGAGAGACACTGAGAAAAGTTAATAGAACAAGATAACAGACATCTAAATAAACCATTGAAAATCAAAGGTAATCAGCAGAAGAAATAAAACAATATAACTCAAAATTGGGGAAATGATGAGGTGAAGCTAATAGGTAATGCAAGCACACTGAATCTTCATGTGTCATATTGGGGAATAAATAATGTTGAAAATTGATGAATGAAGATATATATACACTGATACACATGTATGCATATATACATATGTGCATGTGTGTGTGCTGGACCTCTCTTATTCCTCAATAACCCAAAACTTTTGAACATATTCTCCACATTTTGACAGTTCCACTAATAATTAATCCCACTTTCTCAAGGTAGAATGTAAAAATCTGTTTTCCAATCTCCGTAATAGCTAAGTGTGACCTAGGCTCTGTCAATCAAACCTAATGCAGCAGTGAGCCACATGAGGGAACACACCAGGCAACGGGAGTCCATTTTTCTGGCACAAGGTGTCAAACACGTTTTTAAGTCAGAGGCAGCAGCAACTGAGCTAGTCATGTTGCTGTATATGCAATCTGCCCACGCACATTAACATTTTATGCCACTAAGACACACAGTCAAAGACAGAGCATAACCACAGAGCTGAGAGCCCAGAGAAACACAGTTCCATCCAGTGCGCCTCTTGGCTCAGGCTGGCCCACCTGCTCTGCTTTAGAAGTGTCTACTACATGGTTCTCCCAACTTTTATGCCTTTTGCCCTTAACTCCATAACTTAGCAGGTTCAATCCTTCCTGACTCTAGTTACAAACCCTTCCTTGCTCTAGTTACAAAGTTGTATGGGTTTTAAGTGGTCTGCCCAACGTATTTTTTCTATAAACCCTATTACTTTCAGTGAGTACTTTGCAGAAATGAATAAATTGTATTATAACCAAAATACCCGTACAGTGTATCATTTAGAGATATGGAAATAGGCATCGGAAGAACAAAACAGAGAAATGGTTGAAAGTGGCTGTGTTTAAGGAGTGGGCCTACGGACAGTGACAGGAAATACTGCTCTGCATTATAAGCTCTGCTGTACTATATGCACTGTTGACATGTTAATGTATTACTTTAATTTTTAAAATCTCTTCTACCGCCACACACAGAAAAGGAAAAAGGAGGGGAAAAAAGGAAAAACTGTAACAACAATGATACCATTCACCATATATAGAAAAATACATATAATATTGGAAAATAAACTTAAGATTTACATAGAATACCTATGTAAGAAACTATATAACATAATTAAAGATAGAAAAGAAAACAGAAACAGAGAGAAAACCAGGCTCCTGGAAGAAGCAGCAGCAGCAGAGTGCGACAGGGGGTGGACGTGTTGGGAAGGTGACTATCCGCGACTGGTAAGGGTGGCCTTGATTTTGGAGAAGATAAATTAGACAGGTAAATGGTATACTTCATAAAATCATTTTTATAAAACCTTTGTAGACCACAGTTTCAATAAACTTTTAAGTTAAATTATAATAGGCACTGCAAAACCAGAGTGTTGTACAGAAAAGGCAAGAAAATCTTACCGATTATAGCATAAGTGCTACAACTTTGTAGGTGTAAGTACCAGTTTAATGGCAAAGTAAGTTAAATGGCCACTGAAGAGAAGAACAGAAAGTCAACAGTGCAGATTTCTTACATTACACCTAAAACGTTAAACTAAGAACACACAGTACCTATGATCTTTTCTCACCATGAAATGAGGTAATGGATTCCTTTCTTTTCACTGCTGCTCCTAATAGCAAAAGCAAATAGTTTAAACAAAATGAAAATCTTGAGTGAAACTCAAATAATTTAAGTGTAGAAGGGGACACATCAAAAAGGATTAGAAATAGAAAAATACTGTTATATAATTTAATCTTGCTTTCTCCAGTTCCATGCAGAAGGAAAAAAAACAATGCCAAATGAAATGAAATACGATAGTGTGATTTACAAGGTGTATACAGCATTTAGAAAGTGTTATACAGGTGGGCAACTGTGAAAGAAAATTCCTGAAATGTTATAAAGTATGTTGCAAGCTCAAATTTAGAAAAACTCATCAGCAAAACTCAAAAGATAATTCTTTTTTTTTTTTTTTTTGGTGAGGAAGATCGGCCCTGAGCTACCATCTGCCAATCCTCCTTTTTCTTTTGCTGAGGAAGACTGGCCCTGGGCTAACATCCATGCCCATCTTCCTCCACTTTATATGGCACACCTGCCACAGCATGGCCTGACAAGCGGTGCATCAGTGTGCGTCCGGGATCCAAACCAGCGAACTCCGGGGCGCCACAGCGGCACACCCGCACTTAACCGCTTGTGCCACCGGGCCGGCCCCTCAAAAGATAATTCTTAAAGCATAAAATTAGTTAATTGTAAAATAACTACTGGAACATGAGGCACTGTTGTACTATGAAAAAATCAGGGTTCAGGAATTTAAGACCTGAGATTGAACAGCAGTTCTGCCACTTATTAGGTGAGTGACTTAGGGAACTTTCTAATCTTTCTGAGACTCAGTTTCCTCATCTCTAAAATGGGAGTAATAGGAGCCGGCCCAGTGGTGCAAGTGGTTAAGTGCGCGCACTTCGCTGCAGCGGCCCAGGGTTTGCTGGTTTGGATCCCGGGCATGCACCGATGCACCGCTTGTCAGGCCATGCTGTGGCGGCCTCCCACATAAAGTGGAGGAAGATGAGCACGGATGTTAGCCCAGGGCCAATCTTCCTCAGCAAAAAGAGGAGGACTGGCAGATGTTAGCACAGGGCTGATCTTCCTCACAAAAAAATAAATAAATAAAATAAAATAAAATGGGAGTAATAATTCTTAGCATACAGGAGAACGGAAGGGATTAAATCAGCACGTATATAGTTCTGACCAAAAGCCCCACATGAAATAAACACGAACTAAATAAAAAGTACTATCTCCCTGTAAACACATTTCCTATGCCAATATCTTTTATACTTTCAAGTTACGTTCAAATCACATCACAAATCAGTTATTTCATCACATCTGAAAAATATTTGCAAATTCTGCTCAAACTCTGCTCGAGAAGCTGCATGTTGTAATGAAAAAGCCAAGGCTCTGAGCCCAGCCACCGGGTGGAGCCCAGCTCTGCCCCACCAGCTGTGTGGCCCCGGAGCAAGTCACTCTGCCTTCTCTAAACATTAGTTTTCTCACCTATAAGATAACGACATTGACGGCTAATTAGAGGAACCGTTGTGATACATGTAAAACATGTTTTAACTTTTTTATTTACCATTCACCAGGCACTATGTTCAGCCTTGTTATATAAAATATATATTACACAAAGTTAGATCAGAATCCAGTTATTATTTTATCCTTCTTTAAAACATATCTAAAACTTAAGTCATACCAAAAATAGACCAGGTGGCAGGAACGATATTCTCAGTGTATTTTTTCCTACAGGAATTATTGGTTTCTCCTTTAATTTCTTTCACTGAAAAACCAAATTATTATTACATATTACACGTTAACTTTGAAATTCAACAAGATCATTCAACAAATATTTACTGAAGATCTTCTACACACTAGACACTCTCCAAGACTCTTACAGATACAACAATAAACAAAATAAAAAACTCCCTGCCCCCATGGAACTCAGAGGAATTAGCCAAGGGCCACCACGCAGGGCAATAAAGGTATTAGTCACAACCCAAATGTAGCATCCAAGAATCTACAACTCATTCCAATTCATACAACAACTAACTAGTGTGGTCATGACAGAGAAAATCCTATAGGAGCAAGGACTTGGCCAAGGTGGAACCAAATTCCAAACTGTCAGCGTTCCCATTCTGGAACAGAACTGTCCTGATCAGACAGGACCACCTTGCCCTGCCTTCCTGCTTTCTCGGCAAGGTCGACCTACATCCAAAATAATTCCAAACTAACAATGAGACTTATTTTCATTACTCTTAAAGGAAAACATTTAATTTTACCCCAGACAATATTAAGTCTAAAAAGATTTTTGAATCATTTCTTAAATAGGTTTTTGATATTAGAAGCTTATTATAATCATGAAAGAAATACATGTCATTTTTAACACACAATTTTCAATAACTTTACTTATAGTCTACCATCAGAAAAATATAAAATACTCTCAACGATTAAACACAACATGTTAAATCAGTAATAATTTTAAACCCAAACATCCTTGCACTGTCCAAGAGACATATAATTTTCATCTGGCCATATTCTTTGATTACATGTTTTTACTAAAAGCTTATTTAGAGAGTGAAAAAAGAAGAGCAGAGAGAGGAGATGCCTAATTTGTTTTCAGTCTAACAGAACATCAGTTGTTCTGATACATACATACATTAAAGAAAACATTTGGGTTACATTATAATATATACTCTAGAATAAAAGTACTGGCATACTATTTATTCAGAACTATAACATAAAATATGCTTAATTTACAATGACAGAGCCAGGCCCCACTATGGAAACCTGGTGATATTAACCATGAAACTTGGCTTAAGAGAGGCCTCTAGTGGTTACCAGTAGTTACTAGCTCCCTTCCCACCCTCAACCCCCACCCTCCGGCAATGTTCTGGTTCGAAATCCTTCTCCTATTTTCTCCTGTCTCCTTCATAAATTAAAAGGCTCATCAAAATAGCTAGTGTTCAATCAATCAATTATTCAATGAATTCTAAGAAATCAACTAAAAAAAAGTATATAACTAGTAATACTAAACCATTATGGATTCTCTAAAGGCAAATTCTCCAACTTCCCCATAAAACCAATTTAGGGCCATTCAGTGAAAGGACAGACCGTAAATATTACCTTGCTAGCGTTAGCAATCTTAATAAAAATGGTAGTCTATGGTAGTCTAAATCAACCCTATGAAAACAAAAACAAACAAAGGCTACAAAATTAGAATTAAAATCATAAAACATAACCCATGTTTTTCTCTTCAATAGTACTCGGGGTCTTCTAAAGATGTTCTGCACTATTCACAAATACTTCCACTAATTCACACCAGATGGAAACACAAAGACTAAACTATCTTGGTTCTTCATATATAAACGATTACCCAGATGACCAAGGTTTAACGCCGTGCCCGTCCCACACCTACAACACCCCTTTCCTTTTTTATTGAAGGCCTCTCTGCACCTAGAACCTCCCACCCCCACCCTGCCCCGCCTGCCTTAGAACCTGCCTTACCTCCATCCAAGATCCCAATGAAGCCTCTAGGAGCAAGAGTGGAAACAGCTAGGGTGAAAGGGTAGAAGGAAAGGATGTTAAATGTAGGGACACTATGGTCATTCCCTCAGCACAGCTGAACTCCCTCCAGCGTCTGTCCCACACTGCAGTATCCCTGAGGCCTTGCCCTGCTCCCGTGAGAGCCTACCCCCACAATGCTGAGACTACAGGTGCCTCGAAATGTAGCCAAGAACAACCATTTCCATCTACAGACACATCATCACCTTTTGCTACGTGATTTAGGTTTAAAATAGAATGGAAAGGGAAAGCAAGAGAGAGAGGTGGAGCGAAGAGTAGAGGGGATAGAGAGAAAGAGCCTTTTATCATTTCCTAATTTTCCTAAAAACTGAAAAAAAAAAAAAAGCCTACCACCCAAGTACCTCAAAAAAAAGATTACTTGGGGTTGGGGGCAGGCTTTGAGACAATCTCTTGTACCACAGGCTGTTTGAATGGAGAAAACCCCTGATCCAAAGCAGTGCACAAGAGCTGTGATGGATGTAAAAGTCACAGGTCACTCCTGGGACCAGCAGGAAGGCCAAGGGGCACAGGCCCAGGCTGACCTCTCCCAGCTCTCAACCCCCTGACAACGACCCACCTGCAGTACAAACGAGGCCATGAGGAGAAAGGCTCTGAAAAGCCCCGACTGTATCACAAGGTCTGAAGAGCTAAGCATGTGCTCTTGATTCCTGAGAAATCACTGCAGGCCTTCCCTGGCTAAGGTTATCAAGTCTGGTCGTGCGGACCCCAGGCACAGCTGGCGATAATGTGACAGTAAAACATAGAAGAAAATTTAAATTTAAAAAGGCTTAAAAACCATGAAAATTAAGTACAGAAATGTATGAATGAAGTAAACAGCCATACACCTCAATAAATGTAAATGTTAATACAGTATAACAATCCACGTTCATTTGGACTAAATTAACTTTAAAAATTAATTATAAAATTATATACATTATATTTTCCTCGAGAAAATATAAGTGAAAAGCTGTTGGAAATACTGACATCCAAAAGGTTAAGAAGTTTTAAAAGCTGCTACATAGAGTAGAAACTCTCATCTATCCACAAATTTATCATAAGAACTCATTTCTCAGAAATTACAGATAGCTGAGGTTTATGTAGTGAATTTCACTTTGTTTTTTAGAATAGATAAATTGGTCCTATTCTAATAAGAACTCAAATGAATAATTTCTATATACCATTATGAAAAATGGACAACTGTTAAGAAAAATAAAAGAAACACAAGGGCCAACTAAAACTTAAATACTTTTAAATAAATGTTTCAACTTAGAATAAATTAGTAGATTTATTCACAGAGCAACATTCTAGTTACTTTTTAAACTTTTGTATAAGCACCAAGAATAAGAAAAAGCACCAAATTCAAAACATTTCAATATTATACGTTTTCATAGCATATTAAACTCTGTCTTGTTGATATTCCTAATAACTTTTCAGCAAGTATTTAATCACACCACGCCCACGCCAGGCATTGTTTCAGGTCCCGAGGATTCAGCAGTGAGCCAACAGACAAAATCCCTGCCCTCACAGAACTTACCTTCTAAGGGGGAACAAAGATCAACAACATAAATAATAATGAAATTACATAATATGTTAGATCGTGTTAATCCCTCCCGAGAAAAGGAAAGAAGAGGTGAAAGGGAGTCTTGGTAGGAGGGAGGGGCTTCAATATGAAATAAGCTGGGCAGGGAAGGCCTGAATGAGAAAACCCAAGTGAGTGGTGACCTAACATTGTCACTTGGTTGAGAGTCAGCCAAGAGCATTTCCTGAAGGGTGGGTGGCGGAGGGTGTGGCACATGGTGAGATCAGGTAAATCCCTGTGGACTGCAGTGAGGAATTTGACTTCTTCCACTGAGTTTAATGGGAAACCATGAAGGCCTTTTGAGACTAGAAGGGATGTGATGTGACTCAGTTTATAAGGGTCAATTCTGCCTGTGGCAGGAAAGGGCAGAAGCACAGACAGTAGTTATGGCCAAAACTCAGGTGAGAAATGCTAGTGGTTTGGGCCAGGGTCAAGGATAACAGCAGTAGAGGCAGTGGTCAGATTTTGGACATATCGCAAAGGCAAAGCCAGCAGGCTCTGCTTTGGAATTGAATATGGGAAGGCAAAAAGACTCCAAGGTCTAAAGGCAAACACTTATTTATTCCAATAATTAGCATAATTTAATCTTCAATTAAAGTGTATGTCAGAATTATGTGTCACTTTTCTCTTCTCTATAAACACATGGAAATCACCTACACCTCGTAAACAGTCATTTTTCTTTTTTGCAGTGTTGTGTGTAGTTGATTCTAAGTTGAATGACAATATGATTCTTAAAATCCTGAGTTTCTTTCAAAGCTTGTCATTCCCATGCCAAAATCAAGTTCTCATTTTCCCTCGACAGCTTCTCTGAATTTCTACTCATTTAAAAAAAAAAAAATCTTCCTTTCAAACTGAACAGCGCCTCAAGGCTTAACTCTGCCTGGCCTCTGCTTTATTAACATTGTAGCTCACTTTTAACTCGTTTTGATTGTGGTATCTGAGCAGGAAGGTCCATTCAAGCCCACAACACTTAACCACTGCTCTTACTCCCCAGAAGGCTCAGTCTGAGCAGCTCTACCTAGGAGCTCCTGTTTTGCACCTGCAGTGTGACAGCTGAGCTGGGTTATGAAGAGAAATAGAACAAAGGGTGTGGACAGAGTTGAATGACAAGAGAAATTTCTCCTGCCCAGAGCACCCCAAGACTCCCTCTGAGTTTATAACAAGTCTCACTATCATAGCAATGCAAGGAAACTCATCAACGGGAGCAGAGTGCTTTTTCTTTTTTTCTTTTTCTACTTTCTATTGAAGTATGACATGTATAAAAAAAACCACTACACCGCCAGGCCGGCACAATTTTTTTTTTTTTTTTTGATTGTAAGAGTAGTTTATATTTCTGGAAATAAATTTCCATTAGTTTCCCCAAATCTGCAGGCTGTCTACTTACTTTCTTATTGGGGTCTTTTGATAAATTTTCTTAACTTTAATGAAGTCCAATTTTGTAAGCCTTTTTTAAACGTTAGTGTTTCTGGGTTTCTGTTTTGTTCCATTTAAGAAATCTTTGCCTGCACGAGATCATAGACATATTCACTCACCTCTGCTGTCTCCCAAGAGCTTTTTCTTTGACAATTAGAATTGGAATTCCATCTAGAATTGACATTTGTGTGGTAATTATTTTCCATGGTACCCAACTACACCAGCATCATTTATTGAAAAGATCACCTTCTCCTCTCTGAACTGCAATGTCACATTTGTCCTGAATCAGATGACCAACAGGTCTGTTTCTAGACTCTATTCTGTTCCATTGGCCTATTTGTCTTTCTTTACACCAATACAATGCTGTAATTATTACAGCCTTATAACGCATCTCAACATTTGATAATTAAGTCCTCCAACTTTATTTTTTAAGACTGCCTTGGCTATTCTCGGCCTTTTTGATTAACATGGTACGTGCTTCAGTCAGTTTGGATCTTCTTTAATTTCTCTGAATAATGTTTTGTGATTTCCTGCATAAAGTTCTTACACAAGCATCAATCAATTTTTCCCTAGATTTTTTATTTTCTGATGCTTTTTCAAATATCACCAATTTCTTAAACTCATTTGCTGTTTGTCTGTCACTGGTATATAAAAATACAGTTGACTATTGTACCTTGACCTTGTTTCCAGGGGCCTTGGTAAACTCACTTAATTCTAATAATTTGCCTGTAGATTCTACAGATCTTCCTTATATACAAATCATGTTATTTATGAATAATAAGTTTTATTTCTTCTTTTCCAATCCACATGATTTTTATATTTCTTGCCTTTATGTATGGGTATCCTTGGTGCATTCCTGATCTCAAGGAGAAAGTTGTCAAAATCACTTGGAAATATAATTTTTGCTGCAGGCTTTTCATAGCTATTCCTACCTACAAAACAAGATAAAGATAAAACTACTTTTTATCAGATTAAGAGAATTCCCTTCCATTTCTAGATTTCTAAGTAATTTTAATCATGAATGGATACTGACTTTTACCAAATGTATTTTCTGTATTATCAAGATATCCATAATTGTTTCTTCTATTTTCTGTTAACATGAGGAATTGCTCAACTGCTCTGTGAATGTTTCTAAATATCAAACACCCCTTACATATTTGGAATAAACTCTCACCTTTGGCTTTTTATATATTGCTGGATTTTTCACATTCTAATATTGTTTCAAATTTTCACATCTAACGTCATGAGAAAAATTTGTCTATAATTTTCCTTTCTTATACTGTCCTAAACAGGTTTGATATGATGATTATGCTGGCCTTATAAAAAGAATTTGGAAGTTCTCCCTCTGGTTTCACTTTCTGTAAGAGTTTGCCTGAGAAGTATGTCTTAAGAATTCACCAGTAAAGCCATATGGGTGGAGGGTTTTCTTTGTATAAGGGTTGATAAAAACGGATTCAATTTCTTTAATAAATATATGACTTTTCAGGTTTTCTAACTCACTTATTAATTTTGAAAAATTTGTATTTTCTCAGGAATTTTTCCATTTCACTCAAAACTTATTCGTAAAATTGTTCATAATACTCTCTTATTGTCTTTCTACTGTCTGGGGGATCTCCTGTGATTTCCTTTTCTTCATACTTGATATTTGTCATTTGTGTTCGCCCTTTACTTTTCATTAGTCTTGTTAAAGGTTTGTCAAGTATATTGATCTCTTCAAAGATCAAAATTTTGCTTTATTAAATTTTTCTACTGTATATTTTCTGTTTTACTGATTTCTGCTCTTTAGTACTTCATTTCTTCTATTTTCTCTAGGCTTGATTTTTTTTCTGGAGATGGAAACT
The DNA here is from genome assembly GCF_057802395.1 of Ceratotherium simum simum. Taxonomy (NCBI): domain Eukaryota; kingdom Metazoa; phylum Chordata; class Mammalia; order Perissodactyla; family Rhinocerotidae; genus Ceratotherium; species Ceratotherium simum. Next base: position 6,310,757 of record NC_141918.1, on the reverse strand, counting down.
CAGATCATTAATTTTTTTGATCTTATTCTTGGTTTCTAAATATATATACTTACAGCTTAGTTCTTCTGAGCATGGTTTAAGCTGAATTCTGAAACTTTTGATCTGTAGTATCTTCACAACCATTCAGTTCAGCAAATTTTCTAATTTCTATTGCAGTTTCTTTTATAATCCATGGTTATTTAAACGTAAATTTAAATTTGTAGGAAGTTGGGGCTTTTCTAGTTGTCTTTTTTCTGGATTTCTTTTTTTTTTTTTAATTTTTTATTGCAGTAACATTGGTTTATAACATTGATAAATTTCAGGTGTACATCATTATACTTCTATTTCTGCATAATTACATCATGTTCACCACCCAAATACTAATTACAACCCATCACCACACACATGTCCCAAATTACCACTTTCACCCTCCTCCCTCCCCCCTTCCCCTCTGGTAACCACCAATCCAATCTCTGTCTCTATGTGTTTGTTTGTTGTTGTTATTACCCACTACTTAATGAAGGAAATCATACGGTATTTGACCTTCTCCCTCTGACGTGTTTCACTTTGCATAATACCCTCAATGTCCATCCACGTTGTCACAAATGGCTGGATTTCATCGTTTCCTATGGTTGAGTAGTATTCCATTGTGTATATATACCACAGCTTCTTTATCCATTCGTCCCTTGATGGGCACTTTGGTTGCTTCCAAGTCTTGGCTATTGTGAATAACGCTGCAATGAACACAAGGGTGCATGTATCTTTACGCATTGGTGTTTTCAAGTTCTTTGAATAAATACCAAGCAGTGGAATAGCTGGATCACATGGTAGTTCTATCCTTAATTTTTTGAGGAATCTCCATACTGTTTTCCATGGTGGCTGCACCAGTTTGCACTCCCACCAACAGTGTGTGAGAGTTCCCTTCTCTCCACATCCTCTCCAACACTTGTTGTTTCCTGTCTTGTTAATTATAGCCATTCTGACCAGTATGAAGTGATATCTCATTGTAGTTTTGATTTGCATTTCCCTGATAGTTACTGATGTTGAACATCTTTTCATGTGCCTGTTGGCCATCTGTATATCTTCTTTGGAGAAATGTCTGTTCAAGTCTTTTGCCCATTTTTCAATTGGGTTGTTAGTGTTTTTGTTGTTGAAATACATCAGTTCTTTATATATTTGGAGATGAACCCCTTAAGAGACGTATGGTTTGCAAATATCTTCTCCCAATAGTTAGGTTGTCTTTTCGTTTTGATGATGGTTTCCTTTGCTGTGCAGAAGCCTTTTAGTTTGATGTAGTCCCATTTGGTTATTCTTTCTATTGTTTCTCTTGCCGGGTCAGACATGGTGCTTGAAAATATGTTGCTAAGACCGATGTCAAAAAGCGTACTGCCGATGTTTTCTTCTAGAAGTTTCATAGTTTCAGGTCTTACATTCAAGTCTTTAATCCATTTGGAATTAATTTTTGTGTATGGTGTAAGGTAATGGTCTACTTTCAGTTTTTTGCATGTGGCTATCCAGTTTTCCCAACACCATTTGTTGCACAGACTTTCTTTTCTCCATTGTATGTTCTTGGCTCCTTTGTCAAAGATTAGCTGTCCATAGATGTGTGGGTTTATTTCTGGGCTTTCGATTCTATTCCATTGATCTGTGTGTCTGTTTTTGTGCCAGTACCATGCTGTTTTGGTTACTATAGCTTTGTAGTATATTTTGAAATCAGGGAGTGTGATACCTCCAGCTTTGTTCTTTTTTCTCAGGATTCCTTTAGCTATTCGGGGTCTTTTGTTGTTCCATATAAATTTTAGGATTCTTAGTTCTATTTCTGTGAAAAATGTTGTTGGAACTTTGATAGGGATTGCATGGAATCTATAGATGGCTTTAGGAAGTATGGACATCTTAACTATGTTAATTCTTCCAATCCAAGAGCACAGAATATCTTTCCATTTCTTTGTGTCTTCTTCAGTTTCTTTCAGCAATCTTTTATAGTTTTCGGTGTACACATCTTTCACCTCTTGGGTTAAGTTTATTCCTAGGTATCTTATTCTTTTTGTTGCCATTGTAAATGGGATGGTATTCTTAATTTCTCTTTCTGCTACTTCATTGTTAGTGTATGGAAATGCAACTGATTTCTGTATGTTGATTTTGCAGCCTGCAAATTTACCATATTCGTTTATTACTTCTAAAAGTTTTTAGGTGGATTCTTTAGGGTTTTCTATATATAAAATCATGTCATCCAAAAATAGTGACAGTTTCACTTCTTCCTTTCCAATTTGGATCCCTTTTATTTCTTTCTCTTGCCTGAATGCTCTGGCTAGGGCTTCCAGTACTATATTAAATAGGAGTGGTGACAGTGGGCATCCTTGTCTGGTTCCTGTTCTTAGAGGGATAGCTTTCAGTTGTTCACCATTGAGGATGATATTAGCTGTGGGTTTGTCATATATGGACTTTATTATGTTGACGTACTTTCCTTCAATAACCATTTTATTCCGAGTTTTTATGATAAATGGATGCTGTATCTTGTCAAATGCTTTCTCTGCATCTATTGAGATGATCATGTGATTTTTATTCTTCATTTTATTAATGTGGTGCATTATGTTGATGGATTTACGAATGTTGAACCATCCTTGCATACCTGGAATAAATCCCACTTGATCATGGTGTATAATCTTTTTAATGTATTGTTGTATGCGATTTGCTAGTATTTTGTTGAGGATTTTTGCATCGATGTTCATCAGTGATATTGGCCTGTAATTTTCTTTTTTTGTGTTGTCCTTGTCTGGTTTTGGTATCAGGGTAATGTTGGCTTCGTAGAATGAGTTAGGGAGCTTCCCCCCCTCCTCAATTTTTTGGAAGAGCTTGAGAAGAATAGGTATTAAGTCTTCTTTGAATGTTTGGTAGAATTCACCAGGGAAGCCGTCTGGTCCTGGAGGTTATTTTGGGGGAGGTTTTTGATTACTGTTTCGATCTCCTTACTGGTGATTGGTATATTCAAATTCTCCACTTCGTCTTGATCCAGTTTGGAAGGTTGTATGATTCTAAGAATTTATCCATTTCTTCCAGATCGTCGAATTGCTTGGCATATAGCTTTTGATAGTATTCTCTTGTAATCTTTTTTATTTCTGAGGTGTCTGTTGTAATTTCTCCTCTTTCATTTCTGATTTTACTTATTTGTGCCTTCTCCCTTTTTTCTTGGTGAGTCTAGCTAAAGGTTTGTCAATTTTGTTGATCTCTTCAAAGAATCAGCTCTTGGATTTATTAATTTTTTCTATTGTTTTTTCAGTCTCTATTTCATTTATTTCTGCTCTGATTTTTATTATTTCCCTTCTTCTACTGATTTTGGGCTTTATTTGCTCTTCTTTTTCCAGTTCCTTTAGGTGCATTGTTAGATTGTTTATTTGAGATTTTTCTTGTTTGTTGAGATAGGGCTGTATTGCTATAAACTTCCCTCTTAGAACCGCTTTTGCTGTATCCTATAAATTCTGGCATGTTATATTTTCATTTTCATTTGTATCCAATTATTTCTTGATTTCTCCTTTGATTACTTCATCGACCCAATCATTGTTCATTTGCATTTTGTTTAATCTCCACGTATTGGTGGCTTTTCTGATTTTCTTCCTATAGTTGGTTTCTAGTTTCAACCATTGTGGTCAGCAAAGATGCTTGGTATTATTTCAATCTTCTTAAATTTATGGAGACTTGTTTTGTGGCCTAATATGTGATCAATCCTGGAGAATGTTCCATGTGTATTTGAAAAGAACGTGTATTCTTCGGTTTGAGGATGGAATGTTCTGTATGTATGTACTAGGTCCATCTGATCTACTGTGTCATTTAAGGCCAATGTTTCCTCATCGATCTTCTGTTTGGATGAGCTGTCCACTGGTGTAAGAAGAGTGTTAAAAGTCCCCTATTATTATAGTGTTACTGTCTATTTCTCTTTTTATGTCTGTTAATAATTGCTTTATATATTTAGGTGCTCCTATGTTGGGTGCGTAGATATTTACAAGTGTTATATCTTCTTGTTGGATTGTTCCCTTCATCACTATGTAATGCCCTTCTTTGTCTCTTTTTACAGTTTTTGTTTTAAAGTCTAGTTTGTCTGATATGAGTATTGCTACCCCAGCTTTCTTTTCATTGCCATTTGCGTGGAGTATCTTTTTCCATCCCTTCACTTTCACTTTGTGAGTGTCTTTAGGTCTGAAGTGGGTCTCTTGTATGCAGCATATATATGGGTCTTGTGTTTTTATCCATTCAGCCACCCTGTGCCTTTTAATTGGAGCATTTAGTCCATTGACGTTTAAAGTAGCTATTGATAAGTATGTACTTACTGCCATTTTTTAACTTTTTTGTTCTCAGTGTTTTAGTAGTCCTTCTCTGTTCTTCGGCTATACAGAATTGATGGTCTTTAGTTTGACGTCTGTCTGAAAGCTCTACTCTTTAGCTCCCCTCCTCCCTCATTTTATGTTTTTGATATCATATGTAACCTCTTTTTTGTGCATTTGTATCCATTACCCTCTTATCATGGAAATAGATAATTTTTCCTATTTGTGGTCTTCTCTTTTCCCCTTAAATCAGTCCCTTTAACATTTCTTGTAGTACTGGTTTCTTAGTGACAAACTCCTTTAATTTTTGCTTGTCTGGGAAACTTTTTATCTCTCCTTCCATTTTGAATGATAACCTTGCTGGGTAGAGTATTCTTGGCTGTAAGTGTTTTCCTTTTAGCACTTTAAATATATCGTGCCACTCTCTTCTAGCCTGTAAGGTTTCTGCTGAGAAGTCAGCTGATAGTCTTATGGGGTTTCCTTTGTATGTAACTTGTCTTTCTCTTGCGGCTTTTGGGATTGTCTCTTTATCTTTAATTCTGGACATTTTGATTATGATGTGTCTTGGTGTGGGCCTCTTCAGGTTTATCTTGTTTGGTGCTCTCTGCGTTTCCTGTACCTGGATGTCTGTTTCCTTCCTTAGGTTAGGGAAATTTTCATCTATTATTTCTTCAACTAGATTCTCTGCCCCTTTGTCTTGCTCTTCTCCTTCTGGGACACCTATAATACGGATGTTAGTGCACTTGATGTTGTCCCAGAGGTCCCTTGGACTGCCCTCACTCTTTTTAATTCTTTTTTCTTTTACCTGTTCAGCTTGGGTGATTTCTTCTAGTCTTTCGTCCAGCTCGCAGATCCGTTCTTCTGTAGCCATACTCTGCATTTGAGTCCCTCTAGTGAATTTTTCATTTCTAGTATTGCATTCTTCCTTTCTGATTGGTTCTTTTTGTGTCTTCCATTTCTTTGTCGACATTTTCACTGAGTTCATCTATTCTTCTCCCCAGATCAGTGAGCATCCTCAACATTCTTTGTTTGAACTCTCTGTTGGGTAGGTTGCTCATTTCTGTTTCACTTAGTTCCTTTTCTTGGGTTTTGTCCTGTTCCCTTACTTGGAATGTATTCCTTTGCCTCCTCATTTCGCCTCTTTCCCTGTGCTTGTGTCTATGTATTAGGTAGGTCAGCTACATCTCCTGCTCTTGGAGAGGTGACCTTATATAAGTGATGCCTTAGGAGACCTGCCGTGTGCTTCCCTCAGTTCTCAATGTTCCAGGGGTGACCCCTATGTGGGCTACGTGTGTCCTTCTATTGTGGCATGTTTGCTCTCCCTGTAGGCGCCCAGGGAGGCCGAGTTATGCTCCTGGCCAGCTGTTGTAATGTTCAGTTGCTTGTAGTTGTTGTGAGCCCTTCAGTCTCTTTATCAGGTATAGGGAGCCCCAGCACAGTTGGCTGCAAGTTCTAATACCACATTTGTGTTGCAGTCTTTCTTTTAAGTGAGTAGGCCCCCAGCGTGGCAGGCTGTTAGGCTCAGGGGCTTACAATTGGTATAATCCTACAGCTTTTTGGTCTCTTGTCAGCTCTCTGAGGATTGCAGCTGGGTGGGGCTGGCCTCAGGCACGGAAGCACCCAATTGTTTCAGGCTTTGGAAGGTGGGGCAAACCCCCTATGTGGGTCTTTGAGAAGCACAAGTCTTCTATAGCTGACAAGCCCCACCATCCACAGGTCCACACACACAGTGAACACAGTCCTACCCCGTGTGTGCACCCCGACCTCCTGAAGCGGACCCAGTCTCTCCACGGCGGGAGCCCCATACACTCCACCACCACCCTACAGTCTCCACCCACTCCTTGTGCACGCTCTGCCCCACTGAAGTGGGCTCAGTCACCAGGATGCAGAGAATCCAGTCACCAATCTATGCAGGCCCACAAGTTGCCTGAGGGCTTGTTGTTGGGTGGGGCCAGTCCCTAGGGTGGGCTGCCTGCCCTGGCTGAGCTGGATTAAATTGGTGCTCTAGTGGGTGGGGCAGACCCTGGGCTACCAGGCCCTGGGTATCTGCGTATCCAATGGTATCTATGTCAGCACGCCCACACCAGGCCACACCAATGGCCACCACAAATGTCCCAGTCCCTAGAGAGGTCTCACCTCTCACTGTGATGCACTCAGAGCCTGTCAGGTGAGTCTCTTTTCACCAAAGCACTGTGCACCTTTCTTTCTAGTGATTTAGGTTGCTTTCTGAAATGGGTGAGTTTGTGCGTGAGCCCTTTAAGAGCCGGTTTTAATTTCTTTGTGAACCAGCTTTTCTGGGTGTACTCCGCAATGTTTTAGTAGCAGGCAAAATCAGATATTATGCCACTTGTCTCGATTGTGCTGGGTCCAAAAAATGCCCACAGTGGGGGCGCTCCCTGGATCAGGGCCCCGCTCTTCCAGGGAGGGCTGCGTACCTTTGGGCTGCTCCCAGGAGGCTGTGAAGCTGGTGGCTTGTGCAGGTGGCGTTTTTCCTCTCCAGAAGGGAGTTTCTGCCTCTTCCACCTCAATTAGGATTGTCGTTTGTTGCAGGAGTTCCTCTTATCCAGTTTTCAGTTCTCTCTCAGGGGTAATTCTTCCACAAGTACTTGTAAATTGGCTGTGTCTGCGGAAGGAGGTGAGTTCAGAGTCTGCCTACGCTGCCATCTTGACTTCTCTCGATTTCTAACAGAGTACTAGCGTTGTCAGAGAACATTCTCTAAATGACTTCAAACTTTTGAAATTTATTAAGGTTATATTCATGTCCCAGCATTTCGTCAATTTTGACAAGTTTTCCATATTCAGTTGAAAATAATTTCTTGCATAGTTGGGTACCCAATTAGGACAAGTTTATTAACTGTTTGTTTAGATCTTCTATATACTTACTAATTTTACCTGCTTGTTTAACCTGCTTTTGAGAGGGATGTCTTAAGTCTCCCACTGTGATTGTGGAAATGTCTCTATCTCCTTTTAGTTTGGCAGTTTGTTTTGCTTTATGTATTTTGAAGCTATGCTATTGAGAACATAATAGATTTAAGATTGTGATATCTTCATGGTAGATTGATCTCTTTAGCTTTATGAAATTTTCCTCTTTATTTCTAGTAATGTTTCTTGCCTTAAAGCTTCATATGAAATTAGTATAACTCACTAGCTTTCTTTTTTTTTTGTTCAGGAAGATTAGCCATGAGATAACATCTGTTGCCAATCCTCCTCTTTTCACTGAGGAAGACTGGCCCTGGGCTAACATCTGTGTCCACCTTGCTCTACTTTATATGTGGGACGCCGCCACAGCATGGCTTGATAAGTGGTGCGTGGGTCTGCACCCAGGATCCCAACCTGTGAACCCCAGGCTGCCAAAGAGGAGCATATGAACTTACCACTATGCCATCAGATCAGCCCCACTCACTAGCTTTCTTTTTCCATCCTTTTCTTTTCAACTTTTCTGTGTCCTTATATTTAAGGTATGTCTCTTTTAAGCTGCATATTTGTTGTTTTTTTTAATGAAGTCTGACAATCTTAAGGCTTTTACTAGGATTATTTAATCCATTTGTATTTATTTTAATTACATGTATACCTGTCTGTTTATATCTGTCATCTTACTATTTTCTATTGACACATCTCTTTTTTGTACATTTTCCTTTCTTTTTGTTTAACCTAATATTTTTATTAATCTGTAGTTCCCTTTTCAACTTGCTGAATATGCACACCCTCACTATTATTTTAGTTATTAATCTAGGGATTACAATATCCATCCTTGATGTATTATAACCTAATAATAGTTTTACACTTAGCTAATATTCCTAGAACAAAAGAATATTTTAACTCCATGTAAGCCCCCCCCCCAACCTTCTTCTAGGGTCATTTTCCTTCTGCCTAAGGAACTCCCTTGTAGCATTTCTTTAAGTGAAAGCCTGCTAGTGATAAATTCTCTCAATTTCTATTTGCCCAAACTATTTTTATTTCATGTTAATTTTAAAAGGATGTTTTCACTGGGTACAGAGTTCTAGGTTGGCATCTTCAGCAATGTTAGATGTCATTTCATATATCCTTAGAGACTGACAAAGCCTCTTGAATACATGGGATGATGTTCTAAAACTTTCATGAGAAAAACCTTTTAGATCTTGTTTCTGACCAATTCATTCTCTTTTCTCCTTTTAGAATTCAAATTGTATATAGGAGAGATCTTTGCCCAAATCCCAAATGTATTTTATGCTCTTATCTGTTTTAGCCTTTTTGTCCCCTCTCTGTGCTACAATTTGAATGTTTTCTATTAACTTGCCTTCTAATTCATTAATATTGTCATCTACTGAGTCCAATATGTTGGTAAACACATCCATTGAGTTCTTATTGTCAAATATTTTTTTGGTTCTACAATGTTTATTTGATCCATACACACACACACACACACACACACACACACACACGCACACAGACATCCCAATTCTCTAAGGTAAATTCTCCACCTTCTTACTTCTTTGTTCTTTTTCTCTATGTTCCTAAACATAATAATCATAAAATCCTTGTCTACTAACTCCAATATATGGATCATCTGTGTTTCTCCTTTCTATTGTTTGTGTTTTCTCTTGGTTTTTGATCAAATGGTCCTGTCTCTTCATATACTTAGAACTTTTTATTGAATGCTGGTTCATGGAGCTTCCAGATGATGGGAGGACTGACTCCTTGTGCTGCTGGGCAGACAGAGTAGAAGGTAAATTACATTAATCCAAAAGGAACTGAGAGGGGTAGAGGCTATGTTGTGGGTTCAGGAAGATTTCATCTACTTCTGGTTTGCCTCTGATCATAAGACCTGACTCCACAGCTTTTAATTGAGGGTATGATTGGTCTGTCACTTCAGCCTCAAGTGATGGCTTGTCTTTTCAGACATTTTCTGCTTAGCTCCCACCATACACAGCTTTAGAATTTAGCAAATATTTTAAAAGGGAGACTGACTGTGCATTTAAGACCCCTCAAGTTTCCAATTCTGTCATTATAGCCCCAGGAAACATGGAAAGCTCGATTCTCAGCTTCTGGTTGAGACTCAATTGGCAGGTGCCCCCAAGTAAAAAGCAGCTGCAGATCATCAGTGTCAACTGACTGCTCATTCAGGGCTCTCAACTCTCATTGCTAATGTTCTTAAGCCACCCTACTCCCCACCCACAACCCCAGACCCCAGCCTAGGTTGCTGTCTCCTAAGCACCTCAAAATTCAAGATTTTCTATTTTGCTTTTGAGAGGCTTCCAGCTGTAACATCAGGTTCAGAATTGAGTGGAGAAACTGGCTATGGTTTTTAGTCCCACTCAGGTCTCCAATTTTGCAACTCCCTTGAGCAACACTCAAAAAAACTGCTGCTTTCTCTGTTGCCAAGCAACTTTTTCAGGCTTATAACTTCCAAATAATGCTTTAAGGCTTAAGCAAAAAGTAGGACTATGTTTTAAAAACAAAGTTAAATTCAGATTACAGTAACCAATTCCTCAAATTGTCCCAGAATGATTTTACTATGCACAGTATGCTAATGTATATGTTCAATAAATCATCTTTACCTTTAATGGGCTTTTCTTGGATAGGTATTCCAAAAGATGCATTTTGGTGTTGCATTTAACATGTAATGAATAAAGCTGGGGGATCTAATTTTGTCATAAGACAAAAAACAACCGATAAAACACAGCACTAACTGAAAAAGATAACAAAAACAAATTTTGATTACTAAAGAATTCATAATGATGAAAAAGAGAAGCTTAACTATAGTTAAACAAAAAATACTTTATTTTTAATGTGTTTGGCTGTAGGGCCCTCTTTACAAGCATCTCTAAATCCTAGAAAAGATGCTAAGTATGAAAATTTTTTCTCTTTTGATATGCGAAAAGAAAACAGGAGATGTACCATAATCAGCAATGAAGAGAGTCACACACAGACCCAAAGTAATCAAGAAATGACAAGCTGGCTTTCACTGTCAGAACTGGAGGGTCATCAACGAGAAAAATAACATGATGAAAGCATCCCAAGACAAAACTAAAATAACGATGTTAACGAGTCTGAGTCTGATGCATCACTTTCTCATTCAGTAGAGGCCTCTGGTCTCCTCTTTTATCTTTTCCAGTAGTATAGAGCCGTAAGGAAACAGGATCCACATTCCAGGATCATACAAAGATGCAACCAGCAGATTTAATAAAGGGAGGGCTCCACACTAGCAAATTGACATAGTAGATATAAATAATTTTCCCCTTCTTTCTTCCTCTACTTCTCCTCACTTTGCTTTCACAGTTATAAACTTGGAGTGTTATTATATTTGTGTTTTACCATAAGCTGCTACAAATTCTTTTTGAATATATAAGGTATACAAATACATAAATAAAGTTCTAAAAGTACTTGCCCTGACCATGTATCAGTAGCCCCACTGACCATGACAAAACATCATATCCTCATACAGAAGCACCATTCACAGCATAAATACAAACCCAAAAATAAGTGGGGGAACAGGTTGCAAACAAGTCCACTCTGGGGCAAGGACTAGCAGCTCTAGTTTAACCATAATTTGGAACATTTGGCTATTTGAAACAAAACCCAGTGTCTGACTTGATTTGAAAATGCCTGCAAAAAGCATTATTTTCATGCAGTTATAAAAAAATTCAACCTGAAATACTGTTCTTCATTATGGAAACTACAAATATAAGAATTTAGAATATTGTTGAAACCATATGTAACCATGTCAAGTTTAGATGGTGTCAAGTGAGTCTACAGACATTTACTATGACAAATCTTAAATCTTTCACTAAATTATAAAACAAGCTTCACCTAAAAACACTCTATGCTACACTTTTACAGCGGTAGCTGCAGATTATTTTCATGTAACTAACTTAAGAAACAGCCTGCAAAAGCTATGAGAATACCAAAGCTCTTAAAAATAGTAAATGTAAAATACCCTAGGTCCTAGGACTCCTCTGTTATAGCAATAAATCAAGAAAAAAATACATGCAATGTTACTTAAACTTTAGTAGATAAAACCATCACAAAAAAAACCTTAACCTTCCTTATATACCAATATGGGAGCAGATGCACTATAATTTATCTAGACATTAATATGAAAGATATTATAGCCAAGTAAATGAGAACCAAACCATATTCCTGAGAAAGGACTATGTGAATCCTATTAATAATAAGAACAAGATCAATCTAACCAGGCCAAAGTTCAGGAGGCAACTTAGACAGGAGACTATAAATCAGAGCAACCAGAATCCCACGACATAACATTCGAACTACGATCCACAGTATTAAGGCTATACAAAGAGTTATTTTTTTTTAAATAATCCATCTCCATCTCTTTGGGAGAGGAGACAAAAATTCAGCAAACCATTTAGCTGACTATATTAAACTTAGCTTACCAAACCGTAACCAATCAGAAGTTACAAACACACATGACCTCAACATCCCTGATACGCTCTTTACTTGCACGACTCCATTATTCACACAACTCAACCCAAGCTGGCTGCAGGAAGGAGACGGTTTTATAATATTTTAAACAGAGAACCAAGGGAAGGAAAAAACTAAAATGCTTTTTTAGTTTCCTTGAGCATTAAGCTGATTACACAGTATACAGTTCTTTCATGGCGGAAATTTTAAAGTTTTAAATCAGTTGAAAATGCTCACGAAGCTCAAAATTCAAAACAATTCGTTGCAAACTGCCAACACATTTGACCCAAGATTTTGAGGAAATGACAGTCTATCAACACTATATTCATACCTTGCAAACTGTATCCACATCCCAAGGTATTATAGTCCTCAGATCAATGACTTCACAAGACACTCCAAGCTTTTCTTGAGCCATGGAAGCCACCTCTCGGATCACATGAACCTAAAATAAGGAGAAATATATGCAGAGAATGACTACAGAGGTTCAGGCCTAAAACATTAGTTGAATTCTGACATTATTAATGGAGACAGTATTTAAAGTCAGAGGAATTGATCTACATGGAGAACTAATAAATTTGTTTTAGACACGTTGAAACCCATATTCCAAAATAATCAAATACAGATATCTAGAAAACAGCTGGAAAGAACTCTTAGAGAAAGTGAGAGCTGTCGTTGCTAGAGATACTGATTCTAAAGGTATCAGCACATGGAAGGTAAGTAAATGAAGTAACAGGAGTGGTGGGCTTTCCAGGGAAAGCGTGTGGGGAAGAGTAAAGGGCAGAAATCATGGAACCCTGTAGGTGACCAAGAGTTAAGGGGAAAACAGAAAAAAGAGGAGCTCACTAAACAAAAAAAAAAAGAAAAAATAGTTAAAGTAACAGAAAAAAAAAATCAGGAGACAACATAGCCAAGAAGCTACAGAAGAAACGGTTTCATGGAGAGAGTAGTCAGTGTCACATACCGTAGCAATACAGAATAAGAGTTGGATTTAACAATTAGAAGATTAGCGATGTTAGCTGAAGTAGTTTCAGTAAATTAGTGGGAACAGAACTTATAAGACACAAGAACATAAGGAAGTTAAGGAATTAAATACAGGTGGTAAAAATAGTTGTTCAAGTTTAGTGATAAAAGAGGGAGATATGCTGGTATTTAAGGGAAAAGTAGGTTAAAGAAAAGGTATTTCTTAGATAGAGAAGAGATACACACCTTTTTCATAAAAGGGACATGGAAAGGAAAAACTGAAGATGCAGGAGAAAGAGGAGCTGATGAATCAGTCCTGGAGAAGGTGAAGTGGAACACAATCTGAAGCAGACCTGGAGAGGTAACTATGAAAACCAGACACCTCTCCTCTGAAGAAAAGGGAAAGAGGAAAAGACTGGCAGCAGGAGTGATAGGTGTGAGGTGGAAGCAAGTAATGGGAATGAGTATCGAACACACTCTGACTTCCCTATGAAAGAGAGCGGCAGGGACACATGCTGAGTGACAGGGATGAAGATAAAAAATTATCCCCCTGTGGTGAGAAACCAGGAGGACTGTAGCTCTTCAAGCCAAAAATCAAGTGGAGAGGAGAGGAGGAGGTTGTGGTATTGCAAAGGATTTTCATTATCTTCTTTAGACAATGCTGTATTAAATTTTCTAAAATAAGCAAGTATTTCCTTCACACAGAAAAAAGAAAAACTGACCTTTTTTTTAAAAGAAAGAGAGACTTCTGTAAGAGACAGACGTCTACGGCCAGAGGAAGAAAAGAATCCTGAGCTTACAAGTTTGGAGGCAGAGCAATGTGACAACAAGTACCCGGGAAGCCGGGGTCGGTCAGCGGTGAGCTTCACTGGAAAAGAGAAAGGAATGAAATTCTGAGCCTGGACCACTGGATGGGTCCACACGGCCAGCAAAGTGATCACGAGAGATGGCAGCAGATGGGATGATATGGAAGACAGCAAATCAAGCACAGAAATAAGTAGTAAAGATATGTAATGTGTGCTTCAAAAGGAAGTGTTTTTAATGAACACATTTTTGTAAACTCAACATATTTTTAACGGCTTCACCATATGCATATGTATTTTAATATGACTGAATAGGCACCTCACCTTCAACAGAATCAGTTCCAGATAGGGGTGTAGCACCAAACCAGACTCAAATTTGAGACTCAGGAAAACATCACTTCCAATCTTCACAGTATCAGGATTAAAAATGAAAGCACCAAGAACAACATGGACACTACCAGTTGCTACAAATGCTACTGACCTGAGTGCCCCAGGCAATGAGAGTAACATCGCTCCCTTCCTGGATGACTTCCGCCCGGGACAGGGGGATGCTGTATGGTTCCACAGGAACCTGTTCCACTGAACAGAGAACAGGGGAAAAATGAAGGACAATTATTTTTTCTCAAGTAACATTTGTGCATAAAAGAATATAAGAACCTCACTGTGGTAAAGCTTTATTTTATCTATTCTTCCCCCAAACTCCGTAAGTTATTTATAACAGAAAGAGCACTTATTATATGGCTCCATAATGTTACTACACATGTGAAAAAGCACAATATAAATATATAAAATATATTAGCTATCCTGGAACATAAAAAGCACTTTAGGTAAAAACTAAAGAAATCTTAATAAAGTATGGGCTTTAGTCAATAATAATGTATCAACATTGGTTCATTAATTGTAACAAATGTACCATACTAACATAAGATGTCAATAATATGGGAAAATGGGTTCAGGTTTTATGGGAACTCTCCTGTACTATCTTCACACTTTTTCTGTAAATCTAAAACTATTCCAAAAAATAAAGTTTAAAAAAATTTTAATATGTCTGCTAAAACTTTATTGGACTGAATTAAGTTCTCAGACAAATTTTCTATCAAGGAGCAAATTTATGGGGGTTTGAAAAACAAAAAATTTAGTAGAATCAAATTTTTAAGTATATTCTGTTTTTGCACCTTGCATCTATGAACACTTCAACGACCATGGCGGCAACAACACCTTAATTTTCAAAGCTGAATCCTGTAGACCTCAAAGAGAGAAACTGAATCAGCTCCACCAGGTCAAAAGGAAGCCAGTGGTGTCCCAGAGAAAACCATTTCATGATTTTTTTCTGCCCAACCAAATATAAGCGATACAGAGCTGACTGAATTCACGAGGAAATCATGAGGTGAATTTTCAAATGAAGCTGAATAGGAAGTTGATGGACCTGCCCGAGATGCTGGAGGCCTCCTTGAGCCCCTCTTACAGCAGTGTAACAGCGGGGGCAGGGGGGGGATGTAGTCCCCTTGGGTTGATTTTCCCCACGGTCTTTTTATCATCATTGTTATACGATTTCTTTGTAATTCAAAGAGCACAGAAGAGTAAAATAAAAGGTTCCTTCTGCTCCCAGTCAGCCATTCCAACTACATAGCCCTGAAGTAACCAATACCACCAATTTCCTGGGTGTCTGCAGTGGACATCTCTCCTTCTTTCTGTTGTCCAAGCTTCTTAATCCTCTTCCTACATTAGGGAAACTCCCCACCTTAAGAGGCAGGGCCCTTTGTCCACTATAGAAGTAAGATCCACATATTCACTTTCCCAGCTTCCCTTGCAGCTGGGGCACAACACATGGGCTCTGCCAATCAAATGCGCCCATGCCAGACTCTGAATTAGAAGCTCATGACACGAAAGCACAGCAAGTGTCCAGAATCCATTCCAGAATGCTGGTACCAGTGGAGGCAGACCCAGCATTCAGGCTCAGCAGTATCAGCGATTCAGACTGTGGTTCTGGGTCCACTGACAGCTGCTGGGGCGTCTCTGCAGAACTAGTTATGCTGTGGAATTGGGGGGATTGCTTCCAGATGTATATGGTGCTCAGGCACTCTAGAGATCTCTGAGCTATTTATTATCCTTCAGTAAGTATTTCTGCTTATACTGGACAGAGTTGATTTCATCTGCTTGAAAATTAAGAACCCTGACTGATTCAGTATCTTTTCAGATATACAAGCATGCATATACATAGACATATGAAAATCTTTTTTTCTTTCCACAAATAGAATCACATTGTAGAAGGGTTCTAAACAATGTGTACAATCTCCCTTTTTTTCCACTTAGCAATAAAGCTTGGCCATGTTTTCATGTCAAAAATATAGTTTTTGAAGTCATATTTATAAGTAAAAACTATCAAATTTAATGATGCTGTTATCAGTGATGTGGTGGAAAATTTTATTCCTCGTATTTTTGCATATTTCCAATCCAATGACATTTCTATCACCAGTGCCTGAGAGAGATGAGTATCTTTTATATCATCAATATGTTTAAATAAATAAAATGGTAAAACCTATAAAACTATTTTTGTGGGTATACCTCTATGCAGATGACAAGCTAACAAACCTGAGACATAAGCTGTGTTAGAAAACTTATAAGCATTAAAAGCATTTTTAAAAATTTTTGTGTAGTACACAAACTATGTTGAGTCAAAGACTTCCACTATCTAGACCAGGGGTGGTCAAGTCAATGTCTATAAACAATGTTTTACTGGAACACAACCACGTCCATTCATTTACATGTTGTCTATGGCTGTTTCTGTCCTTCAACAGCAGAGCTGAGTAGCTGCAAGAGACAGTATGGCCTATAAGCCTAAAATAGTTATTATCTGTCTCTTTATAGAAAAAGTTTGCCAACCCCAGTTGTAAACAGTGCTTTTAGAGGTTAATTCCAGCCCATTCACTGACAGCTTAAATCCAGTTATTCGACAGATGGACAGACAGATATATGGATGGATAGATGGACAAAGAAACAGACACACAGGGAGTGGGACATATGCAACTGGAGTAGTGTGTTCTACTTAGCAGGTCTCAGTTGCTAAACCAAAGTGATGGTCAAGAATGACACTGCTGACATCCAGCAAACACGCCAAAGGCAGCACATAAGCTCTGTGCCATCGTCCAGTCTTCTTCCCCCAGCAGCAAGACCAGTACGCCAGCAGACAAGCCCTGACACCAGTATACCTCCGTCTTGCTGGTGAGTCAGTGGCTGCCATTCAAGAGTCCTGTCTTTCCTGCCTTGTAATTCAGTTGCCAGGTGGTGATTAGCAAATCCCGGGAACGCACAGCTCCAGGGGCTGGCACACCAAAAGAAATGGGTCGGCACCTTGGTACCTCCATTGAAAAATTGCCAGTGAGCAACTAACTGCTTCACTGTATTAAATAAATTACCCAGAACAATAAGACCTCATTACTTTAACAATTAATTAACAACATGGCAAACAAAGCTTAGTCCTCCATCAAAAAATCACGCCGAGAATCAGATTCAAGAAAAGTCTTATATTAAAAACAACCAAAAGAATCTCTTCTTAGATTTGCATAAACTTACTCCTGAGAGCAGGAGAATAATACAATTTTAATATGTTCATTTATTTAAACTTGGCAAACAGGTCACCTAAGAGAGCAAGCTCTAATTCACAGGTACTCTTCAGTTACATTAACACAAAGATATTTATTCCAAGAGAAGGTTATTATTTCAAATCAGCGTTCTTGCATTCCGACCCCAGGGCTATGTGCTTTTCTCAAAGTGGGCAAGTAAGAGCACTTGGAGCACGCAAGCTCAGGAACTGAAGAAGACCCTACAGTCAAACTGCAGCCTCCTGTTTTCACAGCAGTGGGCTCACAGCGACCACTCCATGCTGCCACACACTGATTACACGCTATTCTTAGCACCAATGAGCATTCCACCTTTCAGCATCAGATACGCTGACAAAAATGTGACTTAGGAAAACAAGAAATCTTTCCAAGGCCAAAATAAAAAAGATGCAATTTTTTGCTCAAATATCAGACAACATAGATTTTTTTAATGTATCTTGTAAGTCCCATATATATGTTTCCTTTGTAATTGCAAATGCACTTATATTCATATTACATATACACTTACAGACTCATGGCATGAATTAGTCCATGCTTGGACCCATTTTATTTCCCATCCTCCTCCTTTTTTCCTTTCAATTTTCTTCTAATGTGTTCTATTGCTTATAAATCATCTTAAACACACTTCTTAAATAAGGCAGAGTGTATAAATAATATATATGCTGTGTATGATATACACTTATTCATTTAATACTTATGGCACACCTGATATATGCAGACATCATGCAAGATGCTAGAATATAAAATTGAAAAAGCTAGTCCCCATCCTTGAGAAGCACACCTTCAACTGGGAGTCATAAAGATACAAAGACATGATCAACAAATAGAAACCTGATGTAGCAGTGGGGACAAACTGCCCTAGGAGCAGAGAGGGAAGCAAGAACCTGGTTGTAAGGATCGAGAAGGCTTCACCACCAAGAAGGGTACAACTGATAGGGGTCTTAGAGATAAAGAAGTAATTGACACGAGAGAAAATAAAGAGGGCATTCCATGTAGAAAGAAGAGGGCGTGTACAAAGAAATGGAGCTGTGACACTGTGTGTGTGTGCATGTGAGTGTGTACATCTACAAATGCATGTAAATACAGATTTACATGATGTTGCAGGTAAAGATGAATACTGAAACCTTTAGGTTATATTCCCAAGTCCCTAAAAAGAACTTTCCCATTCCTTCTGATTTAATATATTAATAACTCGTGCAGAAAGCATCAACAAGAAAATAACTCACTCTTAATGATGCAAGTTCCCCTGTGAGGCAGAATATTACCATTACAGAGATAATAGGGTCATTTCTCTGCCCTGGCACTAATCTACAATAATGCTAGTTTCCTCACAAATGTGAAACTCGGGAGGGCTTTACTCATGTTGCATTATACGTGATGGTGTGATAAAAACATAAATGTTCTTTTTAAAAAGAAAATATATTTCTAAAATACGTTACTTTATGCTGCCTGATTACTCACAGCATATTCAAAGTTTCCGTACCCGAGAAAGGCTATCCCGTTTGTCAGAATTTATAGTCTACTGGGGGAGGATGGTCAAATCCACCCACCAAGAACCCACTCTGGGTGCTGTCTCTGCATCTAATTAATTTGGCAATCTCCGATAAAGCATTACATTACTTCTGTGCCCCAGTATCTCACCCATAAACTGCGGACAGCAGTACATGTCTGTCTGTCATATCACAGGAGCAGAATGAGGACAAATCAAGTTAATTATCGTAGACATTCTTTCAGTTCTTAGGAAAACAGCTTTACAGTTTAAAATAACTCAACGGTACAGTCAGTAAGACTATAAAGTTTCCATTCTAGGAACAGATATTCTTATTCCTATTATCATTTTCTGTATAAAACTGATATTTAACCATAAATTAATCTCTGTATATTACAATTGTTATATTCTGAGTAAATAGTCTCCTTTCAGATTTGAAGTTATTATGTTCATATTTTTTGATAATTTTCACTTCTACACTAGCAATTACTTTTAACACTGACGTTAGAGATAATATATGAAGAAAACTAAGTGCAATTTCTTCTAGTAATCACTTTAAAATTACTTCCCAAATACAGTTGTACCCAATCTTCCCCTCACCTCTTCACCTCAAATTACTGAAGGTCTAAACATTAACAGACTATATTAGAAAGACCAAATCAACATACTATTAACCAGACAAGGATGCCCACTGTCACCACTCCTATTTAACATAGTACTGGAAGTCCTAGCCAGAGCAATCAGGCAAGAGAAAGAAATAAAAGGGATCCAAATTGGAAAGGAAGAAGTGAAACTGTCACTATTTGCAGACGACACGATATTATATATAGAAAACCCTAAAGAACCCACCAAAAAACTTTTAGAAGTAATAAACGAATATGGTAAAGTTGCAAGATACAAAATCAACATACAAAAATCAGTTGCATTTCTATACACTAACAATGAAGTAGCAGAAAGAGAAATTAAGAATACAATCCCATTTACAATTGCAACAAAAAGAATAAAATACCTAGGAATAAAATTAACCAAAGAGGTGAAAGATCTGTACACTGAAAACTATAAAAGATTGCTGAAAGAAACTGAAGAAGACACAAAGAAATGGAAAGATATTCTGTGCTCTTGGATTGGAAGAATTAACATAGCTAAGATGTCCATACTTCCTAAAGCCATCTATAGATTCAGTGCAATCCCTATCAAAGTTCCAACAACCTTTTTCACAGAAATAGAACAAAGAATCCTAAAATTTATATGGAACAACAAAAGACCCCGAATAGCTAAAGGAATCCTGAGAAAAAAGAACAAAGCTGGAGGTATCACACTTCCTGATTTCAAAATATACTACAAAGCTATAGTAACCAAAACAGCATGGTACTGGCACAAAAACAGACACACAGATCAATGGAATAGAATCGAAAGCCCAGAAATAAACCCACACATCTATGGACAGCTAATCTTTGACAAAGGAGCCAAGAACATACAATGGAGAAAAGAAAGTCTGTGCAACAAATGGTGTTGGGAAAACTGGATAGCCACATGCAAAAAACTGAAAGTAGACCCTTACCTTACACCATACACAAAAATTAACTCCAAATGGCTTAAAGACTTGAATGTAAGACCTGAAACTATGAAACTTCTAGAAGAAAACATAGGCAGTACGCTCTTCGACATCGGTCTTAGCAACATATTTTCAAGCACCATGTCTGACCGGGCAAGAGAAACAACAGAAAAAATAAACAAATGGGACTACATCAAACTAAAAAGCTTCTGCACAGCAAAGGAAACCATCAACAAAACGAAAAGACAACCTAACAATTGGGAGAAGATATTTGCAAACCATACATCTGATAAGGGCTTAATCTCCAAAATATATAAAGAACTCGTGCATCTCAACAACAAAAAAACTAACAACCCAATTAAAAAATGGGCAAAAGACCTGAACAGACATTTCTCCAAAGAAGATATACAGATGGCCAACAGACACATGAAAAGATGTTCAAAATCATTAACTATCAGGGAAATGCAAATCAAAACTACAATGAGATATCACCTCACGCCCGTCAGAATGGCTATAATTAACAAGACAGGAAACAACATGTGTTGGAGAGGATGTGGAGAGAAGGGAACTCTCATACACTGTTGGTGGGAGTGCAAACTGGTGCAGCCACTATGGAAAACAGTATGCAGATTCCTCAAAAAATCAAGGATAGAACTACCATATGATCCAGCTATTCCACTGTTGGGTATTTATCCAAAGAACTTGAAAACACCAATGTGTAAAGATACATGCACCCTTGTGTTCATTGCAGCGTTATTCACAATAGCCAAGACTTGGAAGCAACCTAAGTGCCCATCAAGGGACGAAAGGATAAAGAAGCTGTGGTATATATACACAATGGAATACTACTCAGCCATAAGAAACGATGAAATCCAGGCATTTGTGACAACATGGATGGACATTGAGGGTATTATGCAAAGTGAAACACGTCAGAGGGAGAAGGTCAAATACCGTATGATTTCCTTCATTAAGTAGTCGATAATAACAACAATAAACAAACACACAGAGACAGAGATTGGATTGGTGGTTACCAGAGGGGAAGGGGGGAGAGAGGAGGGCGAAAGGGATAATTCGGCACATGTGTGTGGTGATGGGTTGTAATTAGTATTTTGGTGATGAACATGATGTAATCTATGCAGAAATAGAAGTATAATGATGTACACCTGAAATTTATACAATGTTATAAACCAATGTTACTGCAATAAACAAAAAATTAAAAAAAAAAAAACATTGATGGAGAAATCCAGGAAGACTACATCCACCCTGCAGTTACCACTGAGAAAAAAAAAAAAAAAAACATACTATTATATTTGTCAATATTATAATATTTGTTATAAACTTAATATAATATTACTATCTAATTAGAAGACAAAAAGCAAATTTCAATAAACAGAATAACTAAGTGCTAAACTTTGATACTTGGCGATTATTGGGAGCATGTGTGGATAGCATAAACCGATATAATAATTCTCAATACCACAAGGGAGTAAAGCAGAGAGGTGTCCTGGGAGCCACAGTGGTTGAGGGTCACAACCACATGATAACCCAGGCCTTCATGTCATAAGTATGTCAAGGTTTTACTGAGAATTAGGGCAAAAGAATTGCAGAGAAGTGAGAAAGCAGATGAACTGAGGCAAATAGAGAAAACCACAAAAAGAGGTAGGTCCTAAAGAATGATTATAATTAGATACACAAAGGCAAAAAGTTGGCATTCTAAGCAGTGGGGTGCCATATATGAATAACAGAAAAGTCCAACAAGTAAGCTGAGAACACCACCACATGTCTTCTTACATGACGCACTGAGAAGGGCACAGCACCACTTCTATGGTATTCTTGCCAAAATATACATGACCTGCATTTAATCATGAAGAAACATTCAACAAACTGATTGAAGAATATTCTACAAAACAGTGAACCAAATGTGGACATCACGACAGACAAAACAGATGACAATCTGTCCCAAAACAAAAGAGACTAAGGAATGAGAACAATAAAGGGAGACTCTGGATTGGATCCTGATCCAGAAAAAGGACATTAGTGGGACTATTAACGCAATTTGAATTAGGTGTGCAGACGAGTTAACAGTATGGTGTCACTGTCAATTTCCTAGTTTTGATCATTATTACTGTGGTTCTGTATGAGGTTAACATCTGGGGAAGCTGAGTGAGGGGTACATAAGAATACTTTGTACCATTTTTGCAACCTTTCTGTTGAAACAATTTCAAAATGAAAAACTTAAATTTTTTAATATTCAATTTTTAAAAAGAAGGCTGACCCACCTTAGCAAGTTCCCCACAGATTTGGGGAAAATAAGGTATGATATGATGGGGAGGTACACCAAATTACAAACGTCCTTGAAAATCAACTATGGGAAACTGAGCTTAATACAAGGCATGAGAGAGGCACTGTGGATTGATACTGCCTTGTAAAACCAGCTCTGTTTTTGGAAATGTTAGTACAAACAGAAAAAACGAAGTAATAAAACTACCCAAGTGTAAAAGTGCAGCTACACTTGGTACTGTATCCGTGACCTCCTCATCCACCCGGATGAATTTAAGTTCTCTGGAGTTCCGGCTATCCAGAGACAGGAGGATGTGAAGACACAAATTCCACACGCGTGCACGCTGGAGACTCTGGACCACTAAATAACAACCAATAACCCACTAAACTGTCTAAATATAAATAAAAACTCAAATCAGAATCAGCAAATATCTTGTATGTAACCAGAAAACTTCTCACACTGATATACTTTTAAACATAAAATATGATACTTTTAAAGATAAAATATGATTTTAAGATTTCAAATGTTTTTATAAGTGTTATGGCTTCAGAAAGTCATGTATGTTATCCTATCACTGAAATATCACAGAAAACTAAAATCTCACCTATCACTTTTAACTGAATAGCTACATTAACTTAAAACAAAAAGTCCTGGGCCAATTTCAACTCAAATGCATTCTAATTCTCTTCCTTTGATAATTAATTAGCTAATTAATTCAAAATTCCCACATTTTCAGTTCTTTGCATAATGAGACAAATTTAGTATTTTCTCAAAATAATTTGCAACCATATCACAAAAGCAATATGATAAAGCAACCATCATATTCCTTAACGCAACTTCAAAATTAACCTCATTACATTTTCCTGTCTCATTTAACGAAACAAAAAAGCCCTTTTATGAGACCAATATTATTCCATAATATGCATCAGTATTCTTAATATACATACTAAAATTTAACCACATTTGTAATGTAACTTGTTCAATCTTTGCAATTACTCTTAGGGATTTTTCCCATGTACTCTCCAGTGTACAGCATTTAATAATTTAGCAAAAGTTCTCCCATCAACAATTTTACTAGCAATTGTCCATCTTTCATGATTAAGATATTAGAATTCCCTTAGTAAATATTTTCCAATGCATTTTCTATAGCAAAGAGCTACATATGGATGAACTTCATTCATATAAATAGATTCTAACAAGGTAAATTGGCAAACTTGCAAAGAAAATAATTGAATGCTGAATTTAAGGGTACTATTTTAAAGTCATTCTCCATCAGCACATGGAGAATTTAAAAGAAAAAAGAAAATCACCTAAAAGAATTATGTTGAGACAGAAAAAAATATTAATTTTCACTGTCAACTGTAAAATACATCATTTTGTGAACCACTAAGAAAGAAAACGCAGTCAATTAAACTGACACTTTTTTGAATTTTTATTTTATTCTTATTGAAAGAAAAAAATTTAGACTTAATCGGGAATAGGTTTTATTATAAATGACCTTATACATACGTCATAAACAAAATATAAGTAACTAGTTAAGCTATTCCTAAAACTCTCTCACTTTCAGAATCTAATTCTTCTTGCTCACTTTTTGACTTATAACTGTCAGTGCACATGTTCTCCACAGAATATTATTTTCTGTGTCACCAAGCCCATCGGTGATACAGCACTTTTTAAATAGATCCATAAAAGAATGAACAGTTCGGTACTGGGCTCTCACGCTAGCACAGTGTTTAGGAACAGCCTATTTTTGACTCCTGCTTCCAAAGATCGTTAAATTGTGATTCTCCACTTAACTCACCCTTCCACCCAACATAACCATCTGGAACCTCATTGTTAAAAGAGTAGTTCTCTGGTGTTTCTGGAATTTTATTCTAAGCTGTGGATACCCCTTCTGCAGGTCTTGGTACTGACTGATGACTTGGACGTTTGTGCATGTGTAGGTAACAGCGATTACTGGCCACACATCAGATGCCACTGATTTTAAGCCACATTCCAATTTCAGAGATGTTAAAATGTGAGGGGTATTGGACATCTTAGAATCAAAGAAATATAGTACCTTATACTGGGTATATGACTTTCAAACATTAAAGTATTATTATAAATATTTTTCACATCATGTTTTTTGGTATCTGAAGTCCCTCAGTTTCCATAAATACAATATTACCCATGAGGAGCTACAATTTTACTAGACAACAAACATTAGCTGCTGTCCACTGACTTCCTAAATGCAGAGAGCAGACAGACAAAGTCACTGGAGCACATCCACAAAAGATAATTACTTTAAGCATAAAAAAAAACACATAGGGACTACATAATATGTCTGTTAGACTGCAGAATTTGTCATTGCGTATCTAATGCTGAACAGGAACTAATAACTTTATGAATCAGCATCCAATCAGGAGAACAGAAACCTCTCTAGAAGAATTTAATTCATGGAATCTGTTATAAAGATGTTGGAAGTGCTGGGGTAGCAAATGCTGAAATAATGCAACCCAGAGATCAGGAGGCAGATAGCACCTCTGGGCTGGACCCAGCTGCCCACAGGAGCCACGAACGCTGCTGGAACCACCACCTGCGGCTGCTGAGCAGGACAGTCCCCACTAAAGACCCCGTCACCAACGCTGCTGCGTCAACGCTGCACAACAATGGCAGCTGCAGCAGAACAGAGTTGCATCAACTGCCACTACCAGGGGTGCCCCCAAAACCTCAACGGATTCCTTCCTCTCCACCTCCATCCCAGTGCCTAAACTAGAGCAAGTGCTGCCCACTGACAGAATCTAACTGGAACTCAGACAGCCAGCAAGGCAAGAAACAGCACGCTAGTTTCCAACCCCAGCATTAGAGGAGAACACAGAGGGCAAGTGCGGAGAAGGAGCCAACTGACAAATACGCAATATAGTTACACTATAAATAGCATGTAAGAGAAGAAAATCACCTTCAATGAATAAAGGAAACCCCAATATATTAATAATAATCTAAAAAGCTCATATTTGTTGAGCTCTTTCTACATACTAGACACTGTTTTCAGCATCTTAAATGTATCACCCCATTTCATCCTCACAATGCAATGTGACTGATATTACATTGCTCCCCATTCTACATTGGAGGAAACTGAGGCAGGCAGACATTAAGGAACTCAGTAAAGTTACAAGATAGTAAGTGGTAACTCTGGGGTCCAAGCTCATAACCACTATGTTATATGGGTAGAAATCTGCCCAAGTTGGGTTTCGGGAGAAATATTAAATATGAACACATATCAAGCTTGATCCTCACCATAAGCCTTAAGAGTCAACAGCAGCAACTGCATGTTTTAAGAAAGGCAATGTTATGTTTGCCACATTTTTAAAAAATTGAAAACATAATTTTAAGAATAAATAATTGCTGTTTTCCCTGAGACCAATCAAGTATTAAATCTAGAATTCTCTCACTGACCTGCAGCAATTCGTTCCCATTTTCTCAAATTAATTTATACACCAAATGGGCTTTATACTCCATAAAGCAAGCACCGTTTAAAATCTCCACGTTGGGGCCGGCCCCGTAGCTTAGCGGTTAAGTTCGCGTGCTCAGCTGCTGGCGGCCCGGTTCGGATCCCGGACGCGCACCGACGCACTGCTTCTCCGGTCATGCTGAGGCCGCGTCCCACATACAGCAACTAGAAGGATGTGCAGCTATGACATACAACTATCTACTGGGGCTTTGGGGGAAAAAAATAAATAAATAAAATCTTTAAAAAAAAATAAAATAAAATAAAATCTCCACGTACATATAACCCAGCATCTGCCTGTGTGTGTGGCTATGTGTCACTCCTCCATTAAAAAGCTATATTTTTCTTTTACATAAACTCCTTTATAACAAATCATGGATTAAACCACAAATTAATAAGGACTCTGGGCATACACAGATAGCCAGAAACTATTATTTGTAGCCCAATGATTTAAGTCAAATATTATTTATTTAATAATCATTTCATACCCCAAGCCATATTCAGTGCTAGAGATAAAAAAGATAAATTAGGTAGAATCCATAAATTTAAGTACAAGATTGAGAGATGTTGAAAGAGTAATGATAAAATTAATGTTTCAAATTGAGAAAATTTTCCCAACTGTAATTTTTAGAAACCTGACAACTTTATTTCTATTTGCGAAGAGTAAACACATATGAACATTACTGAATAACCTAATGGCCTTAAGAGTTGAGTGCTTTCTACTCTCTAAAAATTCTGCAGTCTAATCTGCTTATATTATAAGCTATATCTCATCTATGTTCAACTTTTGCTCAACACACACTTATATACATTGAAGATGACAACCCCTAAAGGGCTTTTTGTGTGCCTCTTACTCCAAATTTGAAATTCTGTAGATCAACTAAGAAAACGTAAGCTCAAAACATCCCAATCTGCTGTCAACAGTTCAGTTTGGGTAATGTTAATATCATTGCCTATAGAGCAATGTTTCTATACTACTAAAATTTGTATTATACTTGCGCTCAATATTTTTTAAGTGAAAAACAGAAAAATGAAAACACTAATGCCACCAAAGAAAATACTGTAATACTGAGATCAAGAAAGAAATCATCTCGTATACCGCACACAGAACCTCTTCAACCTCACCTGGATGCTCGGCGCACTTAAGTCTCTTGAATTGTTCAATTTAAAAAGAAAAAAAATAAAAATATATACACGATGTTGGTAACTAAGTCATTGACAACTATGTCTAAAAGGTGAGGTTGTAAATTTTATATTTAATCACTCTTGATAAAGAATTTTGTTTATTAAATATAAGTGAATCTGACTTGGTACACATTTTGAGAACGTTAGGAACTGCCTGTAATCAAAAAGACAACTCTGGCTTGATGCAACATGATACAATATATATCCAAATATGCTCGGATATGTTGTAAACCGTAAATAATCTTTGTAAGAGTCTCTGATGGACTAAAAATGTCCCATAGTGGCCCTCATATTACCGTAGACCCAGCAACAGCTCCTTCTCACCTTGCTAAATCTGAATTGCCCAACCAACAGATAATAAATCGCAAGAACAATTCCTCCCTCTTCTGAAAACCATTCTGGACCAACTATTCCCGCAACTAGTGGAAGGCTGGCTGACCTCTCTTGCTAAAGCTCTATAAAATCCTTACCCCTCTCTCTCTCCTGAGACGGAACACTCCTCCTGAGTTGCACTCATGGTCCAACATTCTGAATAAAGACTTATGCTTACGGGTGTTAATATTAAAATAAATCACTACATATTTTTAAATAGAAACATCTTTTAATACACTACTAACATTTTTAAGCATTTATGTATCAAGCATTATTCCAAATACTTTATATATATTAACATATTTAATCAAATGATACTATGGAGAAAATGTTATACTACTAAACTCGAAAATCCAGAGAATATATATGACGTTATAGAAAGTTATAAATGACCAACATTTATTCAAGAATAGGTAGTAGATCAACAACCATAAAAGACATGGAATAGGAAGTCAAAGATCTATCCCAAAAGGCACCAGAACCAGACAGTTTATAAGCAAATTACATTAAACCTTATAGAACAGATAATCCTAGTTATTCAATCCAGTCTGGAGCACAGAAAGTGAAAGCAGCCCAGTTCATCCTACAAAACCAGCATAACTGATTCTAAAACCAGACAAAGATGGCAAAGGATAAACTAGAGATCAATTTTACATATATATACACATTCGTGTTCATACATGTAAAGAGAAAACTAGAGTCCAATTTTATTTACAAACATAAAGGTCTTTTAAAATATCTTCTAACTGAATCCAACAATATGCTGAAAAAATAATGCATCATGATCAAGTAGAATTTATCCTAGGAATACAAGAATTACTCAACATTAGGAAATATGTTAATGAAATTCACCTCATCAAGAGATCAAGGATGAAAAACATACAATCATCTCATCAGATAACTAAAAACAATTTGATAAAACTCAACACCTTGGGAGAAGTGGGAGGAAGGGGCCTCTAAGTTAAAAATAAGGAGAAATTTCCTTAACTTGGTAAAGAGTACCAATCAGGGTGCAAGTTAAGAAAAGATGACACACATTGCTAATAACGAAAAAAAATAAAAATGTTTCATCAGTTGTTGGAAAACAAGAGCAATAACTATCATTAGCTATAGAGCATAAGATTTTTCCACCTAGAACATCTAAGATAATTAACTGAAATATTAGAAAATTGAGTAAGGTTTCCAAATGGAATATTAACATACAAAATTAACAGCTTTCCTATATACCAGTAATAACCAATTAGAAATATGTAATGGAAAAAAATCCTACCCATAATAGCAAAAAAAAAAAAAAAAAGAAACATCTAGTAATAAGCCTAACAATAAATGTGCCAAACCTAATAGAAATATCTATACAATTTATTCATGGACATAAAAGAAGTTTGAATAAATGGAGACAACCATGTTCTTGGAAAAGAAGAATCATTACAGTGAAGATGAAAAGAAAAGAAAAAATGTTCTAACATTTTCCATCCACTTAAAAAAAAACCTGAAGAACTGTGTGTGTGTGTGTGTGTACACAGAAATACACACACACACATATATTTACAAATAATAGGTTAAATGCTGCTCTCAACGACAACCAGTCTATGGGCATAGACACAGTGGCGACACATCCCAGGATGTAACATTAAACTGTTGAGATCCGGTTGTTTCAAGGGGGACTTCTAATAAACATACTAACAAAGGCACTTTTTATGACAGAATACAGAAAATAAATATATAAAAATACAAGAACAGGCAAAATTCTGATACACAAGAGAATAAAAATGCAAGGCTTTTATTCTTAGTATTCCCAAGTTAAATGTCTTACAAACATTTCCAGCTTTCAGGCTATAAACACATATCGTCTCCCCACAGTACCGTGTCAAGAATCCCTCATCCTCCCAGGTTTTCGCTAACTGCCATTGAGAGACTTGCAGTGTCTGGCTTCACCCATTATTTATTACCCAGGGCTTAATCAAAGAATACACGAGGCTTACAGAAAACAAGAATGGAATTAAGAAATATAGGCTTTATAGTTTAAACTAAAAAGGATACAGGCTTATAATTTTCTCCTTCCACATGCCCAAATATATATAAAGATGGATGTTTACTTCAACATTGTTTAGAATAGGCAGAATTTAGAAAAATTCAAAGTTCCATAATAGGGGAAAGAATAAACTATGGTACATCCCAAGGAATGTTATGAGCTAAAAATCAGCTAAATCTTTGTGAACTGACATTGAAATATATCCAAAATAAACTGGTAAGAAAAGCAAGTTATAGAATAGTCATAACACAATTATTTTTATTATTATTTATGTACATATGTTCTGTATATTCACATATTTGTATAAATGTAAATGCATGGAAAAAGATTTGCAAAGTTACAGAACACTGTTAATAATATGATCTTAACTGTTTATATGTAAATGTATTCTATACATTCACATATGTATGTACATATAAATGCATAGAAAAAAATTCCGAGGAAGGGAGTTAGGTAGGGAAAAGGATCTTTCACTTTTTACTTCTTATTCTATAGCTCTATGATGCTTGAACTTTTTACAAAGAGTGCACATGATTCACAACATTAAATTTTATTAAAAACAAAAAATAAATCACTGTTTATCATGTAGTGTAAGCTTAGTCATTGAGAAGATATCCAGTTGGATTAGGCCAATGATCAAAAATAGACATCTGTTTAATGTCCAAAATTAGTCTGCAAGTGAATGTGAATAATATAAAGAATATGTGAGTATAAGAAAATTCCACTGGGTCCTATTCCATGAATATTTCACTTTATCAGGTCAATCACAGAAGACATGGACTCAAAGATATTTTGCACCTCACGTTGATTGAAAACCTTTTGATTTCTCTTGCTGCTCGACTAGATCAAGGCCTTCTCATCACAAAACAGAATAATAATCTATTAGCTGCATTCCCTGCTTGTTTTAGGTTTACAATAAATGCTACTCCACAAGGTTAAGACAGAAGTCTACATGAACAATTCATAAAGAATAAACAAATACGAAATTAAAAAATATGAAATGTAAAAGGTTACTTGTAACCAAATAAAAACTGAAGTAAACTGACAGTAACAAAATATGTTTAAACACGTAGATAGAAGTCTAGCAGTATATACAACAAAGAGTAAACAGCATTAGAGGATGGATTTATGAGCTGTTATCATCTTTTGTACTTTTCAGGAGTTTCAACAAGCACATTTGAAAGACTGAACAATAGCCACAATCCTTTAACTCTCCCTGTATCCACACCCTTTGCATTGTGACTTTGCAGCTGTTCCCATGAAGAGATGGAATCTATTTGCCCTCCTCTTAAACTTGGGCTGGCCTTGTGACTTGCTTTGGCCAACACACTATAGTGGCAGTAATTGTGTGCCAGTTCCTAGCACACACTTCAAGAGCCTTGCATGCTTCTACTTGCTCCCTTGAGACCTTCGCTTCCATCACGCAAACAAGTCCGAGCTAGCCTGCTGGAAGATGAGAGACAGGTAGACCAAAGCCCACCAATCACAGCCCTAGATATGTGAGCTAGCCCAGCTAAGATCAGCAGCAAATCCAACCCATACCTGACTTCCACCCGATGGTAGACCTATGAGGGGCTCCGATGAAACCTGAACTGCCCGGCTGAGCTCAACCTAAACTGCGGGCCTGCACAGGAGCTATACAAAAAGTTGATTTAAGACAATAAGTTTTAGAAGTGGCTTGTGAAGCATCGATAGCTTGCTGATTGCACATGCAATACCTCTATAAGGAGAAAACTAAATCTTTTTTAAGAAAATAATGTAAAGCATTGCTAACCACTTAACTATAACATTGTTTACACCAAAATATTAAAATCTTATTTTCAGTAGTTGTATATCTTTTTAATCGGGAAAAAAAAGAAAATTAAATTAGCTCAATGGGGTAACTGAACTACTCATTTGTAGTTAAGAATCCAAGTTGCCATTTAGCAAACCTTATCACTGCCCTTATATATATGGATAACTGGTGTGTGTCCAGATATTTTTTTTTATTACATTTAAAGACTAATGACAGAACTAAATTATCCCTGAAATCACATCAACCACCACCAGCACTGACTGAGAACCTTCCCTGAGCCACGCTGTGTGCTAAGTGCCTTTAAGTCTACCCGTTCATTCCTTTCATCTTCAAGAAAACTTGATGAGATAGGTATTATCACTGTGCTCACTGTACTGAACGTAGAAAGGTTAAGTAGCTCGCCAAAGTCACCTAACTTGTAAGCAGTGTAGCCAGTACTTCAAACTCAGGCAGTCTGGTTCCCAAATTTACTCCTGACCACTTTGTTAGACTGTCCAGGACAGAGGGTTTCCTAGAGGAAAAAGAGAAACCTGACAGACCACTTAACGCACCCAAACACAATAAAAGAAACCTACACCAAGGAGACTGGGGGCTATATTAGTAATAGGAACATGAGAAATTAAGCAAATGGAAAGAGAAGAGAGAAAAAAACATTTCAAAGGAAGAGTTGTATACCGAAGAGGAAATGAAAGAATGCATTTTTTTTTTTGGCTCAGTTGTGAATCATGCTAATATGGTCGTAGCCAGGTAAACACTAAATAATGATCTGACCAAAAGCTATACTATAACTCTATGAAGATATTAGAAAAAGTTTAGATATCTTGAGAAGGAGGGATGGCACGTGCTGGGGAAAGAAGATGGCATAAAATAGCTAAATTCTGGTAGGAAGTTAATGCCTAAAATTTTAAAAAGCAGTATAAGAGTATTATTTACAAATATGATGATAAATTACAAGAAACTACTAGAAATGATTGCCTGTGGGGACAGAAGCATGGATTTGGTGAAGGCTGAGGTAAGGGACTATTTCTGGTTACAAGACATATTATTTGACTTGTTCTTTTTAAATATTCAATTTTTAATTTTTAATATTTCAATTTAAAAACTAATTCAAAAATCTAACAAATGAATTAAATTCTCTCATTACTGGATAGAACTTAATTCTTGTCAGTGAGTGCACCTAGGATTAAATGTCCTAGTCTGCACAAAAATTATCTGTTCAGTGATGCCAACCAAAACAAACTTAAAATACAAACTACCAACTCCTCATTTGTGTACCCTGATATTTGGCAAAAATATTTTTAAAGTCTTCTACCATTCAAAAGCTACTCAGAACAATTTTCTTCTCTTCAGAACATATGAATTCATATATAATTCATGTATTTGCTAAGAAAAAAAAAATCCTGGGGCCAGCCCGGTGGTGCAGTGGTTAAGTTCAGGCGCTCCGCTTCGGTGGCCCAGAGTTCACAGGGTCAGATCCTAGGCGCGGACACACACACTGCTCATCAAGCCATGTGTGGTGGCGTCCCGTATTCAAAACAGAGGAAGACTGGCAACAGATGTTAGCTAAGAGCCAATCTTGCTCACTAAGAAAAAAAAAATCCTCAATACCATTATGACCTCTTTTTACCTGAAAGGGTAATGTAAGTCCTGAAAATAAGGCAGCACAAGGCTTTTAGCGTTCCTTCTTCTCACTAGAAGAACCATAGATGAAAGCCATATTTACTTCAGTATCACTAATCACTCATTCAATTAAATAAAACCAAAAAGTTCAAAAGACAAGAGTGGCTTCTCCATGGGATGCCCACATCTGATCACGTCACTGACTCATTCTTCTCGAATCATAACTATTTTGTACATTTTTGACATCGTCTAGATTGTTCTTCCTTATCTACCTTTTCTAAAAATCACTCTGCCATTTTTAAAAAGTTTAATTGCATTTAAATGTCATAATTACAATAAATAATCCAGAAATATTCAGTTACTTTTTCTTCCAAATTTAGAAGATACAAGTTTTATATCTATTTATTGTATATTCAAAATAAGCAGAAACAAAATTCAAAACATGGCTGCAAAAAAAATGTATTACCTATTTTCACTTTCATCTTTATAGTTTATAAAGTTAACGGCTGAACTGAGAAAAATCATTTCTAAATATCGTAGACCAGCCTTGTGGGCGAGTCACCACAGCACAGACATTTGAATGTAGAACAGTCTATGGGGACCAGGTCCAAAACTGAGGGGGTCTAAGAGGGCAAGTGAGAAGAGCCGTGACAAGGACAATGCTGTGCACTCACCGAAGCCTTTCATCCCCTCCCCACCAAATGCAGAAGACCACATTTCTTAGCTGCCTTTGCCTCTAGTTGGGGACATGAGACTAGGTCCCTTAATGATAGCACGGAGCAGAGGCTCCCAAACCCCACCTGTAACCACACCGGACTGTGACATGTATAGTTTTCATAACGTTCAAAGAAGCAAATTAACCCTCTGTCAATGGAGAAATTAATGTAGCACATATTCAAACCTGGGACTATACACTATGCAAGGGATGCACTGCCTTAAGGAATGGTTATTGATAGTGTATGTCTGCATTCAATTAAAAATTAGATCATTTTAATCCTGTGGGAAAAATTTTAAACACAGCATATTTCTTGGCATGAAACCATAACACTGGGGCAAATGGTTTCATTTATGCCCTCCATTCAATAATGTTTAAATCGATGCAAAACAGGCTAACGTTAGAAGTGGGGCAGCCTCAGAGATCAGAACATCTTGGTGTACCTAACTGCAACACTTATTCCTGTGAGCGAGTTGCTTGAACTCTCTAAATTCTAGTTTCAGGGTAACACCACCTCACGGGGCTTATGTGAAGATCAGACGGAACTCTCTGCGCCACATATGCCCAACACTGGCTCTAGAGACAGACTCTCTGGGTTTCAAGCCTGGCTGTGAGGCTTTGGGCAAGTGGCTTAACTTCCCTAATCCTCAGGTTCCTCATCTATAAAATGGCGATAATGACAGAATTTCTGATAAGGCCACTGTGAGTATTAAATGAAACAGTCCATGTGTCTACACAATACAGCCCTGGGTCTAGCACATTAGTGTTCAAAAAGTGCATAAAGACTAGGCAGATACACACATGGATTATCTCCATCCTCTTAATAACCTTATGAAGGAAGTACTATGATTTAGAAATAGAGGGGGTTCTTGCTTCAGCTATGAGGACAAAAGTAGCATTGACATTAAGTTATGAAAGGCTGCAGTTTATTTTGCTGATCCAACTAGGGATATTTTCACCTTAAAAGAGAAGCCTCTTTTCTCTAACCAAGATCACATATTATATTAGTCAAGATTACCTATTTTATTAGTAAAGTCCACAGGGAACTGTAACCCAAAGGATGCTAAACTTAACATGAGATTAAATGGAAGGATCTGGGGGAGATTCATTAATCAAACTAAGATTAAAGGAATAAAAGAAATTCAGGGAACCTTAGGAACCAACATAAAGAAATGAAATGGCGAGGATTTTCACTTTTGATTTCTGTCTCTCTCCCTCCCTCCATCTACGGTGAACACATCTGCTTGGCCTCACGGTCTTCTACTACAGACTATCATTTCCTAAGTGGCAGGAGACTCGGCCCCAGGCTCACGTCATCCCAGGCAAACCTCCCACTGAAAGTGTAGCTCTGTCTCCACGTATACAGTCCCAGAAAAGAAGTCAGAAGTCCATCGCCTGAGGTCATGGAGGTCAGATGTGATGACCAGCAGCCCCTTCAGAACACAGGAGCAGGGTCAGAGCAGTGCCCATGGGAAGAATATGTCCGACAAAGAAAACAAGGGACCAAGAGATGCTGAAAAGATTCACTTATAAGAGAGCCGCGTGCTACAACTACGAGCGAAAGCCTTGAATAATTTTCTCTATAACTGAATCATTCTTGAACAGGATCCAGTGATATAAATGATACAGATAAAAATCATACATTAGGGAAAAATTCTCCTTTGAGTTAGCAAGGTAACTTTTTTAGATGCCTAATTCTTCAGCTGCCTAAGGAACTCTTTACTTAGTATCATTTAAATTCTTTATTTCAAGAATTCTGTAAAGAGTATTATTCCGGACTTGGGAAAATAACATCTTACCTTAACGATGCTGCTGGAGGAAAAGTAGGTAACAGCTGACGCTTCCCTGAAATACTTCCTACCGCATTAATCTAGTTCCGATTGTGCAGAGTGGCAAAAAATATGCCAAGGAATTGCTTTTCTGTCAGCAGAATTCTAGTAATGAGCATTATTCGGAAACGCACTCATCTCTGTTCCTTAGATACATTTAGACCTTGCCATTCTCCCCTCGTACTCAACACTTCTTCGATATTTTCCTTCCCTTTATTTCTCTAGACTACATTCTGCTAATTTTTTTAACCTTATCTTCCAGTTTACTAATTCTCCCTTTATCTGTTTATAATTTCTGGTTAAACCATCAGAGATTTTTTTCCTTTCACTTATTATATTTTTCTTTTCTAGACATTCCATTCCGTTCTTCAAATTTGCTTGTCTCCTGCTTGCATTCTCAAGTGTCTCCTTTTTTTAAATATGAAACTACTTTTTTGTATTGTCTATATGATAGCTCGAATATTTGAAATCTTCATGGGTCTGTAGCTGCCTTTTCTTGTTCCTGCTCAAAGGGACTCAATCTTTTCTTTGGAACTTCGTCTGTGGGACTATTCTGAGGCCTGGCTTAAAGTGACTCCACAGAGGATTCTGTTGCCTTCTGACAGCTCTCTCGGGGCGCCACTAACCTGGAACCACGTTAAACTATCTGCTTAAGAGTTTTAAGACCACACTACTAGCACATATTTAAATGGTAATCCTGTGTAAGGACCATCTTGTGATAACAATTCTGAGGAGGCTTTCTCTTTTCTCTCCACCAGCATAGAATCAAGACATGAAATCTTCCTTCCTGCCCTCTCTGTACTTCCCACTGTGGGTGTGGTCTGTGACATCTCAGCTGTAAGTAAGGGGTCCCAGTAGATTCTCTACTGAATAGGCCCTGGACTTTATCCCCTATCCCCAGTGTCCCATGGAGTCATCAAAGCAAAAGCTCAATGTCTCGAGGACCTGGCCAGTATCTTCAGGAGACGTGGGGATCACTCACATGCCAGGGTTCTGAGCTTCACTTATCTCGGGACTCCACAGTCTTATTTTCACGACAGCTCAGTATACATTTAAAACACAAACACACTCACACCCCATTTATTTCAGGGTATCTATCATTCCCATCATTCAGGTTACTACCAGACAAGAAAATCTTACTCTACACTTATCCTTTCCCCTCCTTAAATGCATTTCGACACCAAGTATTTGATACAACCTAAGAAATTTCTAATCCATCCCCATTGCTAATCAAGCCCTCACCATTTCTTAGGCTGTTCAAACAGCCTCCTAGCCCAGCCTCCTATCAGTCTCTTCCTCACACTTACGTTTGGGGGTGGTGAGAGACGGACCTACGCTCTAGACCGTCCTTTGGGTTTCAGTCCAGCCTAGCAGATTCTAGTTTGTGCTGCCTCTCCCCTACTTCAAGTCCATCCTCCCTTCCTAACAGTCTGCCCTGTGGGCTCTAGGATACAGCACCAAATACAGCAGCAACCTTTTATAAACTGTGCGGCTGCTACAACTGCATATGTTATAGGTATAATGTCTATAATATATTCCTTGTTATATCTTCTAGTGTTTTGCTTCTCTGTATCAAACCCTGACTAATACAGTATACAGAGATCTGCCTCGTTCCTTTAAAGAGCTGCAGTACGACCCATCAGATGGATGTAGCTTAGTTTATTCAACCAACCCCAAGTCCCCCGCTGATGGACAAATGGGTTGTTTCCAGTCCTTATTCTTATAAATGGCACTGCAATGAACAGTAACATTTTTTTAGACTTTTGCCAGTATATCTCTGAAATAGATTCCCTGAAGTGGACTATGAGTCAAACCATATTATGTCTAACAGTTCTTTCCCTACTTAAAATTTATAACTTCTTTTGGAAACCATGCAAGCAACTATGGCAGAGATTAGTAGCTATCAACATCTACCTCCCATCACCATGTACTAATAAAATTTTTAGTTGGGTGCTAAACTAAAGAGTACTTTTTTCAGCCTCCTTTGTGGCTAGCTGTGGCCCTGTGATTAAGTTCCGACCAATGGGATGGGGGCAGATTTAACAGGTACAACTTCCAGGTCATTCTTTAAAGAGAAGGAGAATTCCTTTCCCTTTCCCCCTTCCCCCTTCCTGGTGCTGAAATGTATATGTGAGGTTGGGAGCAGGGCAGCCGTCTGGGACCAGGAGCTGCAAGTCACATGTTGAAGACAGCAGAGAAACCAGACAGAGGGCCCTGGGACCTTGACGACTGAGGAGCCACCACGCCAGCCCTGGACTGCTAACCTGGACGATGTGAGAGAAGATAAATTTCCATATTACTTAAGGTCTTATTATGGGTTTTATTGTTAGCCAAATATATCTAACTTTTTGAAACTGTCTAATTCATGAATATATGTGTGATATCATAATATGTGTTTAAGATATCATTCCATAAATAAAATATAAGGGCTTAAATGCATAGATTTTATACACATTGCCTTACACTACTCAAAAGTTATCTTTTCATATCCTTACTTAAACTTGAGAATGTCCCATTTAGTTAAAATTACTGGATAATTAACCTAAATGAGCTATTATGTAATGAACACAACTCCCAATTAACTCACATTTTTACAAAGAATTGTCAGCCTAGTATTTATAACATAATATACATCTATATTTACCACTCTATGAAACTTTCCCAATACGAACTCTTTTAAAAAACTTTTAATGTAAAGGTTTGTATCTTTTTGTGTGTGTGGTAACATTGGTTTATAACATTATATAAATTTCAGGTGCACATCATTATACTTCTATTTCTGCATACATGACATCATATTCACCACCCAAAGACTAATTACAATCCATCAGCACACACATGTGCCTAATCATCCCTTTTGTATCTTTAATCCGCTCTGTTTTAACTATTCCCAAATGTATGCTGGAAATTGAAGGATGAATATAGGAAAAAAGTCAATTAAATTAGTACTTATGGATACCACAAGTCTTCCTATTACCATCTCTTAGAAATCATCAGGCTACTCTGGTCTTTGAAATGAATCTAAAGCACCTTCTTTTATCTATTTGATTCTATCAATACAGAAACGTCTTCCACAAGGCACCTCAGACTAATGAATCAAAATGCTCCATTCTTTTTATCATTCCCAACAACTGGAAGTGTGGAATTGACCCCACCAGCATGAAGGAGATCTGAGAGACTAACAGAACTCGAGAAGAGTGGGCTGCAGGTAGGCAGCAAGTGAAGAATCAATGTCAGAACATTCAGAGCCCCACCTTAACCTCCCCAAAAAAGCAGAAATCAAAATATGGTCAGCTGCAAGACACTGATTTGAACCAGAGGCCAAGTCTAAGAAAACCATGGGTTTAAAGCGTCCTGAATTCTATATAAGAACCAAGAATTATATAAGATAAATGGAGACAGGCAACATCCATTATTGCTTCAGAATCGACACACTGGTTCTCAATTTAGTATGAGTCAGAATCACCTGGAGAGCTACTAAGACAGACAGCTGGGCCCCACTGCCAGAGGTCCTAATTCAAGGGGTCAGGAGTTGAGGCTGAGGAATGCATTTCTAATAAGCTCCCAGGATGCTGACACTGCTGCCCAGGGATCAGCTTTGATCACCACCTGGAGAACATTCATAGGAAGATCCGAGTGGTTCCCCTAGCTTACTTCTTTCTGCAGAAAAGCTCTCCAGCTGTGAAAGAACTAGTGTTTTTTTGGTCTTTACTGAGCCATTAGGGGTTAAGAAAGGATTGAGTGTTAGAGTCTTTGAAATGGCACATAATCAATCATGGGGAACCTTCAGAAAAACTTCTGAGCCCTGATCCTCACCAGGGTCTTTCATAATCTCTCCCAGGGCGAAGCCTACAACAAATTTCTCAAGCTCGTTCTCTTCGCTGGAATCCTATAACATTAAACATTTCCTTGCCAATCCTAATTTCAAAATTTGCAGCAAGGTGAATATTACTTTTCCAAACGTTTCTTATTCGGTCTTCGTGTATTAAATACTGAAAAAGAAATCTGCATTAATTGTTTAGCTTTAACAGCTGGTTGGCCTTACAAATATAATACCCATAGGGTATCCAAAGTAATTAGAAATCAAATAGCTACTCAGTATACACCATCACTGTTTTCCTATTCACCTCAAGATTCTAAGTTCTCACATTATTTTTATTCCATAATGGACTACAGATCACAATAGAGTTCCTAAAAGACTGAGAGATTCAATTTAAAATGTTTAACTTAAGAGCAACGGGAACTCTGATAAGTTTCCACCAGAGTGTAAAAGGGCACAACTACTTGAAAAACTCTTCAGTGGAGTCTTACCAAGTTAAATCTACATCTACCCTGTGACACAGCAATTCCATTCCTGGACATTTATTACCCAAAAGAAATGAAACAATATGTTTAAAAACACTTGTACTTGAATATCCCTAGCAGCCTTGCACAAAATAGGCAAAAACTGAAAACAACGACAGACAGAGACAGACGTTTGTTTATCTAACAGGGGAACAGATAAATTGTGATACATTCATACAGTGGAAATGCTACTCAGCAGTGAAAAAGGAATAAACTACAGATACAAGCAACAACACGAATGAGTCTCAAACACATCAGGTTGAGCAAAAGAAGGCAAACACAAGAGAATACATACTGTATGATTTGTTTCTATGATGCCCAAAGACATGTGCAACTAATCTGTGATGATAGCAAGCAAGTGGCTAAATTTGGGGTGGGGAGAATCGATCGGCAAGGAAGAGGCAGGAAGGAGCTTCCTGGAATGACAAAAATGTTCTATGTCTTGTTTTGCACAGTAGTTACACGAATGTCTAGGACTGTCAAAAAATCTATCAAACTGAACACTTAATACCTGTGCATCTTATAGTATGTAAATCACATCACAATAAAACAAAATACGTTTTTAAGGTTATCTATTCAAGGAAAAGAATGATTTTCCAAAGCAATGTTTCTTAAATTCAAAATAAAATATACTTTAGACAGAATAAATAGTTTGATGTTTAAAATTTCCATTATAGCTGATAAAGAAGCAGTCATAGAAGAGTGGTTAGAAAATTATAATTTTGAGCTAGAGGGAGGGTAACTAAACACCTCAGTTTGCCTTAGGCAGTCATCCCCGTGTAGACCTGATGCCACAGCATTAATAGTGCCCCCTTCACTATCAAAAGTATCCTAATTTAGACGAAGGCCTATAAGGACACTTTAGCTAAAAGGGCATTTGATATTATTTAGTACAATGAGCTCATTCACCCTACACTTAATGAGCATCTACTATGTAGCTAAACATAGTCCCTATGTTCTTATTACCACTTTCCATTGCTTCTTTGCTTCCACAATCAAAATATAAAATGGCTAGATGGATTTTCCCTACAGTTAGCATGAAATATACAGTTGAGGACAAACTAAATATAGAAGAAATCAGAAAATTTTTTCTACAAGGGAAATATAAATTAAGCTTATGAAAATAAGTTATAATTTTTTGAGCTGTGTAAAATAAAAGGTATAAACATATTCACAAATATAAAATAAAGGAAATCTTTACCTGCTGCCCGGTAAAGTATTTTAGGTTCAAAAAATATACAAGGATTTTTATCCTCTATGCATGACAAAAGAAGTCCTTTGGCCTGGAAAGGGCTTCTGGGTACAACCACCTATAAAAACAGATTTTTTTAAACACAATTTCAGTGAAAATGTAACTAGTAAACTCACTCATAAGGGTTGATATTTAAATAACCAATTGTTACTAATTAGCTATACAAATATTGTATTTTTAAATTAGTATTTATTATAAAATTCACATATTGTCCCAAAAAAATTCCATTTGTTCAACAGATATTTATCAGATGCCCACTATCTGTTGCTACTTTCAAAGGGCGTGCCACTCTCATCTCCAATTTTAATGTACCAAAATCTCCAACTTTCCCATGAAAAATATGGTCTTCATTTCCTAAGTGGAAAAATAACCCACTGAACTTGACAATCCAGGCACTGTAACATCCAGTTACTGCAAAGCTCAAGGAGAGCATGGTTACTGCAAACCTGCATTGAGGAAAGGGCTCCAGGACCTCCTGAGCATGAGGCTATGATGAGGAAGATGCTGACAATCAGGGCAGGGAGCACATGTGTTCAGGGCCAAGCAGTCTCTGGATTAATTCATCTACTGTTCACAACAGGAAGCTCTTGTTATTTTCCCCAATTTAGAAATAGAGACTAAGGCTCAAAGAGAGATCAAAGAACTTGCCCACGGTCACATCACTTCCTAGACCAGATATTCTCACCCAGTCCTGACTGACGCCAGAGCCCAAGCTCTTAGCTTCTCCACCATTTTGCCTCAAATCACAAACTTGTGTCTAGTTTTTAATGACTGTTAAATCACTGCATAAAGACAAGTGTTACATAGGAAGAGTTATCATAAAAATAAACCTGAATTTATCACAAAGACTCAAATAAGATTCCTTGAAGCAAACATCTGGCTTTCAAAGCCATTTTTATACCATTTTATTGAAGGATTTTTATTTAAAAACTAACATAGCAGCACAAATTTCACTATTTCATTTTCTGTAAATAGACTGCTAAATACATTGCTTACCATAACACACAATGTCTTTATCTTATGATCCTATTTTAGTTTCTCTTCATCTGCTTTCTTCATATATTTATTTTTAGACTTTTGTACTATACGTATTATCTCTTTTGGGATAATGAGAAAATGAGAAAGAGAAAGGAGGAGGGGAGAGAAGGTAGGGGATTGAGAGAACAGATCTGCTCTTAAAAATACTGGGTAATATCATAAACATTAAATGTGAACCAACGTTCAGCTCAAGCACAAAAATAACTGTTGCCGCAAACGTGGCTTCTATCCCAACCTACCACTTCCAGCTTACACGGAAAACTATGCAACCCCCACTCGGCTAAGAAAAATTTATGACTTTGATATGGTGGAAAAAACAAATAAAACATAGACACACATTCACAAACAATTCACGTTATCAAAAACAGCCCTGGGGGGACTTATCTATGAGTTTCTATAATGAATCCCGGGAAAGCTCTTCAGTAAATAGAAATAAAGATAACGTAAAAAATTAAAACAAAATACACAAAATATTTTTTTTAATCAAAAGACTTAAGCTATTGTGGAAGACCTAAAATTACTGTGGAAGGCTATAAAAGAGAGATGCTTCAAAATTAATTGTTTGAGCAAGTGTTACCTTACCCTGGACTAGAAAACACACCTAGGTAATAAAGTCTTCTCTTAGTCTATTTAAAAAGTAAGAAATAGACTAAAAGCAGAAGTCCGATCCCTCTGACGTTGAGGTAAATATGGACTAACCAGAAGATTTATTAAAATTACCCCAGAATCAGTTAAGTGAGAAAGACACATTAGAAAGAAACAGAGCTTTGAAAAGACAGGGAAGATAAAACAACTTTATTCTCAGTCTCGTTCTTTGAAGTCTGTGAAATTAATGGCAGAATCAAGCTAGTGCTGCTTCAAGGAGAATGGTCTATAGACCTGGGCACTGGATAGCTGATCTAAAAGAAATACTAAGCTCTTTTTTTAAAAATAATTAAGTTCACATAAATTCCAAAAATCTTGCTTGCTTTCCTCTAGATAAACATATTAGTTAAGATTAATAGAATGAACTGAGATGGAAACATCAAATGGAGAC
The DNA here is from genome assembly GCF_057802395.1 of Ceratotherium simum simum. NCBI lineage: Eukaryota > Metazoa > Chordata > Mammalia > Perissodactyla > Rhinocerotidae > Ceratotherium > Ceratotherium simum. Next base: position 6,267,645 of record NC_141918.1, on the reverse strand, counting down.
CAAATAAAGCACATAGATGAGGATACCTTGATTCCTGGGCAGTGGGCAAAAAAAGCTTCCGGACTCTGAGAATGGTAGAGAGCCCCATGGCCAACGCAGCCCCAAGGGGACCGGATGGTGAGGCTTCCACAATTAAAAAGATCCCCAGAGCGATAGCGGTACTTGGCAGCTTCATTAACAATCTGAGGGGGGAAAGAGAGAAGGGTCATGTCACAATGAGTCCTTTATTCCCATCCATTTTCTTAAACCATTTTATTAGATCTTTAATTTTAAATATAGGCCCATAACAAAATAACTTGTAATGCACGAGCTCAAAGGTTACAAAAGTTCCTAAGATACGGGGTGAGAGAGTGGGGGTAAGACTTCAATATTTCAGATGTTCAACTATAGTAAAATGCTATCTTCTCACCTGATCAAAAGCAGGGAAAATATAATCTGCAAACTGAATTTCTGCAATGGCGGTGGCACCAGTGACTGCAATTCCAATTCCAAATCCAACAATTCCTTGTTCACACAATGGAGTGTTAAAAACTCTATCTTTTCCTAAAAAAGAAAACAAAACAAAGTCATCTTAATATGACAAGTGAGAGTAACAATGCACAATACAGCTGAAAATGCAATGAGTTAATATTGGTGAGATGGAGCAAAAAGGAAGCATAAAACAGGTGAAGGAAATGGAAAATAACTGGTATGATGGCTGCTTTAAATGTGAACACAGTAGTTATATTAATTATAATTAATCTTAATGTTCCAATTAAAAGACAGATTGCCACATTGGGATAATTTTAAAAAAGCCAAACCCAACTACTTAAAAGAAAACACTCAAACTAATGATAACAGAAAAGTTGTAAGTAAAAAAGAAAGAAAAAATATGCAATGAAAAACGTAACCAAAGAAAGTTGATGTCACTACATTAACAAGAGACAAAGTAGACTCTAAGGGCAAAGGCATGATAAAGAGGGAAAATTCATACTGTTAAAGGGTTGAATTCACAAAGAGGACATTACTGTAAATTTAGACGCATGTAACAACATGGGCTCCAAATAAATTGGAATTAACACAATTAAAAGAAGAAATGGATAAATTCCTAATATAGTGGGGGACTTCAATCTAGCAATCTCACTAACTGATAAAAAAAGCCTACTAAAATAAAAAGGTAAAAACTATAGACGATTTGAACGTGATAAACAAACCTGACCTCACTGACATTCACAGGACACTGCCTCCGACAGCTAGGAATACAAGTCCTCTTCAAGTAAACAGAGAACACCAACATTACCTGAGCATAGAAGGGGCTAGAAATCCAATCTCAACAAATTTCCAAGGATTAAAGTCATACAGAGTCTATTGTCTGACCATGGTAGAATTACACTAGAAGTCAACAACAAAAGATAATTAGAAAACCCTCACGTTAGAGAAAATATATATATATCTAAGTAACCCATGGCTCAAAGAAGAAATAATGGAAATTAGAAAGTATTTTGAAATGAATGATAATGAAAAAACTATGTACCACAACTTACTGAGGTTACAGTTTCAACAATGGCAGAGTAGCTTTTTTTAGACTAACCCTCCCACATCTAATGACTATAAACTGCACAAAAGGTTAACAACCACTTAAAGGCATTGGAGAGCCAAAAAGCAGGCCTGAATCAAAGGGGACTTTACCCTTGAAAGAAAGGAAGCATAATAGATGAGCATGACATTTACAAGGCTTGTCCCCTGCAGGGACTTCCCAGTCTCTGTGACATGGGACAACTAGAATTCAGACGGACACTCGGTCTTATTGGCTTGAGGTGTCAGAATGGAGTCTGGGGTTGCCAGTGGCTGAAATTGATGGACTAAGTCCCTAAAAGAAGGGTACTACATGAGGGCACCCCAAGATCTGTGCATAAAGTCTGTTCAAATCCTCAGCTGAGCCCTGTGCCTGCAGAAGACTGCAGGAGCCCAGCAGATAACAACTGGAAGCTCAAACAGCTGAGCAGAGATTTCAGGCTCTACCCACTAAAGAGGAGACAGAATCTGGAGTTTGAGACCCTTCAAAACAAAGGAGCTCAACAAACACCTTAGGCTTCCCATTGAAACCACAAGGCATAGTGTTATTAGCGTATAACTCAATTCTCATTTGAAATTTCACCACCTCTCAGCCAATATCAGCATTTCATGAAAAATTCTAATTTCAGGCAGCTGGATGGACACAAGCAATGGCCACCATCTGGCCAGGTGACCAAAAGTCTGGGGACAGATCTGGGACTCATATTTCATTCCACAATCCAGGAATACCAGTTCTTCTTGGTGCGTAGAATTCACTTTCAGCTCCTTCTTTTCAATGTGAACCACAAATAGGGCAGGTGCTGGGAAATGCCGACTAGACATATCCTGTAGTTTGCACTCTAAAAGCAGCTGCAAAAATTTAAGGCATGATTCATACTCATCTCAATCTGTGATTATCTTCCGAAATTGTGACCTCTATCCCTCATCAGTTCCCTTTTTGGCTTCCAGTAACTTCATAATTTCTGGAAATCTATGATTCCATTGAGCTCAGAAAAATTCATTGGTAGAAAGTGAGCACAGATTCCAGCTGCCACCTGTGGAATCCACATCCCTGGAACACCTGAGCCACCTTCACCAGATAAGATAAGCAGTGTTCTTGTTCATTCCTTGCTATTTCAAGTTCCCGAGATTCAGATATTTATCTCAGTCAACGTAAACTTTTTTGCTGCTAGAAGGCAAAAAAAGTTGAGTTTCTCAGAACTCCTACTCCAAAAATGCTCGGTTTGAGGAGGAGTTTCACAACTCTCTCCAACAAGTTTCTGTGATCTAACAGAAACTGCTTCAACATGAAATAATGTTAAAATCTGTTTCTATTTTCTCCCCAACAGGTAATGACTGAGGGTAAGCGCACAGGCAGAATGCACAACACTGATGACCCCCTCACCTGACATCGAGTCCACACGCACAGGATCCCAATGGGTGAATTAACACATAGGGTGATTGCAGTACGAGCCAAGACAGACCTGGGTTTAAGTGCCATCTCCACAAACTACTAAACTCCCTAAGGCTCAATTTCTTATCTGTAACAGAAGAATCGTGATACTGAAAACAGAAGAATCGTGATACTGAAAAGACTAAAATAACTCATACATTTATCCAACCAACATTTATAAAGTATCTAATATTGTATAGACACTCTTCTCGACGCCGAGGATACAGCAAACAAAATAGAAAAAAACTCCTATCCTCACGGAACCTACATTCTAGTCAGGGAAAACAGACAATAAAAGCAAAATAAATAAGTAAAATATATAGTGTGTTAGATGATGACAAGTGCTATGGAGAACAGTAAAGCAGAGAGTAGGTGACTAGGGGGAGGAGTTGAGACTACATGATTTTAAATAGGAAGATGGGAAGGCCCCACTAAGAGGTGACATTTAAGGGAAGAGTTGAAAGAAGTAAGAAAGTGTACTGTGCATATATCCAAGGGAATAAATGTTCTAGGCAGAGGGATCAACAAGTGCAAAGGTCCTGAGGTAAGAGCACATTTACCACATCAGAGGAAAGGCAAGAAGTCCAGAGTGCCTGGTCTGGAGTACGAGAAATAGTGGTAGGAGATGAAGTTGAAGAGGTAAGAGGATGGGATGGGGAGGTGGCACAGATCAGACAGGGCCTTGCAGGTCACTGTAAGCAGCCTTTTACTGTGAGAACAAGTGAGTCACTAGGTAGGTGAGCGACACAGGAAGCCATCGAGCAAAGTCATGCCATTCTCTGAATTGCATTTCAGCAAGATCCCTCTGGCTGGTATTTGGTGAATAGCCTGGAAATAGGCACGGATGGACACAGCAAGACTGATTACAGGATACTGCAATAATCCCAGTAAGAGATGATGACACATAATAGCAGAAAAGGTATAAGACTCTCAGTATAGTGTAAAGACAGAGTCAAAAGGATCTGCTGATGAAATGGATATGCAGTATGAGTCAGAGACACGAAAAGGATGATTCAAAGGCTTTTGGCCCAAGCATCCTGCAGGAGAGTTGCCATTAACTATGAAAGGGAAACCTATGAAGAAGCACATTGGGATGAGATATCAGGAGTTCAGTTATGGAAATGTTAAGTTTGAGATGCCTTCAGACCTTAAGGTAAAGCTATTAACTACTACTAACAGGATATATGAGTTACAAGTCTTCAGTATAAATATGGCATTAAAAAACATGGGGCTGGATGAGATCACCAAGTAAATTTAAATGGGTACACAGAGAGAGAAGAGAGCCAATGTTAAAAAGACAAGAAAAACGATCAGCAAAGTTCAGAAGAAAAAAAGCCCGAGTTTGGAGGAAAATGAGGAGAACGTGCTGGCCTAGAAGCCAAGTGAAGAAAGCGTTTCTAAGAGGAGAGGGTGACCAACTTTGCCGTATGCCACCAATTGAAAGTGAGATGAGGGCTGGGAATGTTATAACTGCCGACCTTCACATAAGAGTGTCTGCAAAGGAGGAGGAAGGAGAAAACAGAAGCCTAATTCCAGAGGGAATGGGCGAAGAGAAATTGGAGACAATGAATAATAACAATTATTTGAAGAAATAATCGTTGCTGTAAAGGAAAGAAGAGAAAAGGAGCAACAACTAGTTAAAGAGGAATATAGGATCAATAAAGGGATTTTTCAAGATGGAAGAAATAACAGTATATTTGCAGGCTGATAGGAATGATTAAGGGAGAACGGGAAAACGATGATTTTGAAAAAACTTACTGAAATGGAGAGGGAAGAACAACTGGAACCATGTCTTTGAGAAGGTGACAGACAAGGACAGGGTCTAGTACGGAAAGTTCAACAGGAACCCTGGCATTCCTGCAGAGTGCAGGAGGAACGTGCACGGGCACTGACGCTGGACACGGACAGAGGTGGTGATGAGAGCTTGTCAAATTCTCTCCTAGTTGCATCTATCTTCTTAGTAAAATATGAAGCTAGATTATTAGCTAAAAGTGAGGATGGGGGAGGCAGCGCCGAGGAGAGAAAGGAAAGGATGAAATAGTCACCCGGGAAAACGGAAGAGCACATGGACCAGGGACAGGCAGCATCACAGCAGGCAGCGTGAGTGGGCAGTGCAGACCACTAGCCTCGAACTTAAAATGAGATCGGTTGGCAAGATGTCATGTTTCACTCCAGCAACATTCAGCTCAGGTTTTAGGATTTAAACAGAGATGGATTTTACCAAGCAAATGATGACATGGAATTTAAACTGGGTATAAAGGGAAGAAAGGTCACCAGGGGAGTGAGAGACAGCGACAGGGTGGTGGAATTCATGGATTTTAAGAATCAATAAGGTCAAAGGATTGTTGGAGTGGAAGTACCAGAAGCAGTGAGCTGGAGAGGTTCAAGGTCGAGGACAGAGTTCAGGATACTTTAAACTGAGGTTATGGAGGCACTGCAGTTACTGACAATGACCAAGTCTGGGGTGTGACTGTACAAGTGATAAGCTGAGGAAGGATGAAGAAGAGAGAGAAAAGAAAAGAAGAGAGAGAAAAGATCAAGCAAGATAGAGAAAAGAAGGATAGAAAACCGAGAAGCCAGAGTACCGAGAAGACCATCCGTGTGGGTAGTGACAGGAGTACTAGAGAGAAGGACAGTGAGCCAGGATCGGCCTGGGGTCCACAGATGACAAGGAAGGACAGTGTTAGCGCTTAGTTTTCAATAATTTATTGAATTATTTATTAAAAGTATTCAATAAATGTTTATTTTGAAAGGATAAATTAGATAATGAAAGCTAGGTTTCTTCTGATTTACAAATCAACGATAAATCTTTCTTCACTTTCTGAGATGAATGAACTCAACTTGGTGATATTTGGAACCAAATTCTTCAAATTCACTAAATTTAAGTAGTACTCTGTGATTATATAATAATCTCACACAGACCACATCCTTGAGGTCAGGTGGTATATAAAATGGATATCCCTGAAACAGAGGACAATTTAAAATATTCAACCAAATGACAAATGAAATCTAAGATCAGTTACAATTCATATCTTTCAAAGGCAGCTAAAGTCTATAATGACAGAGTAAGTTTCTGAGGCTCCAAAAAAGCCGCAAGGAGCAGGAGCCTGTATCAAAGTGCTGAAACCACACTCAACATGTGTTGCTGGATGGTTAGTGGCTTTGATTCCATGTGAAAGGAAAACTATGCCTACTCTGAGACAGGTCTTCAGTGCCCCATGGCTCTGACTGGGTCAGAAAAAAATACTATCTGAATTACTTCTTTCTAAATCTAGATAACTGAGTAAAGTTAAATCAACATTTCAGATAAACTTACTGCTTTTGATAATATAGGTAACTAGAATAAAAGATATTTATACAGCATGCTATTTTCTTATATTTTGCTACTTTTGCTTAAATTTTACTATATCTTTGTATAAGTCCATGATTTCATGTCAATGAAGATACGTGTAGAATGCCAGATGGTTGAGCATTTAAATAACTGACTTGTCAATTTCTCATTTGTCGAAGATCAAGCATTAAAACATCCACCACTTTCTAATACTTTTCTTCCTTTGTAAAGGGAACGTGATTAAGAAGTTTTATATCACTGGCAGCATACTGTCTGTTAAAGATATTGTCCAGTATATAATGTCAAACATCAAAATAAAACCAGCAGTTGACTTCTCTGGCCAAAGAATCCCAGATGGGCCCAACCATGTCCACCAGTGAACCCTGTTCTATTACAACACTTAGGCCACAACTGCAGACCCGAAACCATCAAAAGAATGCAAAGAGGCAGAGTGACATCAGCATCAGGGCAGAATGAGTATTCCCGTAAACTCTCCCCCATAAAATACAACAAAAAGGACATTCACATATCAACAAAGGACTCTCACACAGCACAAAAGGACATCGAAGAGACCCATGCAGCCGCACGGCTGAGAGTGGACATGCTGGAGCCCCCAGAGGAAGAGGGGAGAGGTAAGGAGAAATTCTCCCCCCGCCATCAGATCGATGACTCGGGTCCGCCAGGCTCCCAGAGAGGGGGGAAGGGGGACCCTCCATGGGAAAACCGTAGCTCTCCAAGTTCTCTCAGCCTGTGGGAAACTCCCATACGGAGGAGTCGGAACTGTTGCAGGAGTGCCATCAACATCTGAGCACCCCAGGAGAGCAGATAGCAAGGAAAGCACTAGAAGCCCCCGAGGAACCTCCAGGATCAAGCAAGCAAAAGACAGAGCCACCCCCTGCCCCGCACACCCAGCACTGCAGCTCAGCAGATCAGTCAGACCAGCCTCAGAGCAGCCACAGAGCAGTCATGGAACAGCAGTGGATTGCAGGGGGCTCAGACTACACAGCCCCTGTCCCCACCTGGTGGCGGCAGGTGGAAACCGCAACCAGATATTTCCAGGATGAGGAAAAACAAAGCCAATACAGCAAGCGTGATGCAAAAGTATTAAATCACCAGACCAGAAAGAAAATGACAAACACCCAGAAATCAACCCTGAAGGCACAAAAATTCATAACCTAAACGTCAGAGAATTCAAAATAGCTATCATAAAAAAGCTCAACAAATTATAAGAAAACACAGATAAACAACTCAAAGAGATAAGGAGTTTGTTCATAAAAGAGATTGAAATCATAAAGAAAAACCAATCAGTACTGAGGGAGATGAAGAACACAATGGAGGAGATAAAGGAAAATCTGGAATCTTTAAAGAACAGAGCTCACAATATGGCGGAAAGAATTAGCATTATTGAGGATAGGAATACAGATATGCTCCAGATGGAGGAGGAGAGAGAACTAAGACTAAAAAGAAATGAAGAAAGTCTCCAAGAAACATCCAACTCAATTAGGAAATGTAACATAAGAATTATAGGTATTCCTGAGGGAAAAGAGAGGGAAAAAGGAACAGAGAGCCTAATCAAGGCAATGATAGTTGAGAACTACCCAAATATGGGGAAGGAACAGGAAATACCAGAAAGTGAAGTCAATAAGTCGCCTAAATATATCAATAGGAAAAGGTCCTCTCCAAGGCATATAGTAGTAAAGCTGGCAAAAGTCAATGACAAAGAAACAATATTAAGGGCAGCTAGACAAAAACACAAAATAACGTACAAAGGAATTCCCATCAGGCTCTGTGGATTTCTCAACAGAAACTTTACAGGCTAGGAGAGACTGGAATGCTATACTCAAAATCCTGAAAGACAAAAACTCTCAGCCAAGAATACTCTATCCAGCAAAAATGTCCTTCAAATATGATGGAGAAATAATAACTTTCCCAGACAAACAAAAGCTAAGGGAGTTCATAGCCACGAGACACCCACTACAAGAAATGCTCAAAAAGGCCCTCATGCCTGAAAAAAAGAAGAGAAAGGGAATACACACCTTGGAGCAAGGAGAAAAACAGGTAGACAAAATCAGAAAAATAGTAGATCTTTATCAGAATAGGTTAGCAACCACTTAAATACCAAAATCAAAGATCAAAGGAAGGAAAACACCAAAAATAAATATAATCTCATCACTTTAAACACACACCCACAAGACAAGATGGAATAAGTTGTGACAACAGTAACTTAGAAGGGGAAGAGGAAAGAGATTGAATGGACTTAGTCTAAGGAAATTAGAGGCCATCAGATAACGGATTATCTCATCTACCAGATTTTTTATACAAACCCCAAGGTAACCACTAAACAAATAATCAGAACAGAATCACATATGATAAATAAAGAGAAAACTAAAAGAGTCATAAGACAGAACTACCAAACTGAACTGGTAGTCCAAAACACACGGGACAAGAAAAAAAGGAAATGCAAAAGAACTGGAAAATAAGTGATAAAACAGCAACATTAAGCCCTCATATATCAATAATCACTCTAAATGTAAATATATTGAACTCCCCAATCAAAAGACACAGTGGCTGGATGGATTTAAAAGCAAGACCCAACAATATGCTGCCTCCAGGAAACACTTCTCAGCTCTGAAGACAAACACAGGCTCACAGTGAAAGGATGGAAGACAATACTCCAAGCTAATGGCAAACAAAAGAAAGCAGGTGTTGCCATATTCATATCAGACAAAGTAGACTTCAAGATAAAACAGGTAATGAGAGACAAAGAGGGGCAATATATAATGATAAAAGGGACATTCCACCAAGAAGACATATCAATTATAAATATATACGCACCCAACATAGGAGCACCAAAGTACATAAAGCAACTATTAACAAACATAAAGGAGATATTAACAACAACACAATAATAGTAGGAGATCTTAATACCAACTTGCATCAATGGATAGATCATCCAGACAGAAAGTCAATAAGGAAATAATGGACTTAAATGAAAAACTAGATGAGATGGATTTAATAGATATATAGAGAGCACTCCATCCAAACACAGCAGAGTACAGATTCTTCTCAAGCGTGCATGGAACATTCTCAAGGATAGACCATATGTTGGGAAACAAGGCAAGCCTCTATAAATTTAAGATTTAAATCATAACAAGCATCTTTTCAGACCATAATGCTATGAAACTAGAAATCAACTATAAGAAAATAACTGGGAAAGTGACAAAGATGGGGAGATTAAACAACATGCTACTGAACAACCAATGGATCATTGATGAAATTAAAGGAGAAATCAAAAAATATCTGGAGACAAATGAAAACGAAAATACACCATACCAACTCATATGGGGATGCAGCAAAAGCGGTCTTGAGAGGGAAACTCAAAGCAATACAGGCCCACCTTAACAAACAAGAAAAAGCCCAAATAAGCAACCTTAAATTACGCCTAACAGAACTAGAAAAAGAAGCACAAACAAAGCCCAAGATCAGCAGAAGGAGAGAAATAATAAAAATCACACCAGAAATAAATGAAATTGAGACCAAAAACACAGTAGAAAGGATCAATGAAACAAAGAGCTCGTTCTTTGAGAAGATAAACAAAAGTGATAGACCGTTAGCCAGACTAAGAAAATAAAGAGAAGGCTCAAATAAATAAAATTAGAAATGAAAGAGGAGAAATTACAACAGATATCACAGAAATAGAAAGGATTATAAGATAATACTATGAAAAACTATATGCCAACAAATTGGACAATCGAGAACAAATGGATAAATTCTTAGACTCATACAACCTCCCAAAACTGAATCAAGAAGAAATAGAGAATCTGAGTAGACCAATCACAAGTAAAGAGATTGAAACAGTAATCAAAAACCTCCCAAAAAATAAAAGTCCAGGACCAGATGGCTTCTCCGGTGAATTTTACCAAACATTCAAAGAAGATATAATACCCATCCTTCTCAAACTATTCCAAAAAATAGAGGAAAATGGAACACTTCCCCCAACACATTCTATGAGGCCAACATCACCCTGATACCAAAACCAGACAAGGACAATACAAAGAAGGAAAATTACAGGCCAGTATCGCTGATGAACATAGATGCAAAAATCCTCAACAAAATATTGGCCAACCAAATACAGCAATACATTAGAAAGATCATACACCATGATCAAGTAGGATTTATACCAGGGACACAGGGATGGTTCAACATCCGCAAATCAATCAACATGATACACCACATTAACAAAATAAGGAATGAAAACCACATGATCATCTCAATAGATACAGAGAAGGCATTTGACAAGATCCAACATCCACTTATGATAAAAACTCTCAAAAAAATGGGTATAGAAGGAAAGTACCTCAACATAATAAAGGCTTATATGACAAACCCACAGCCAACATCATACTCGATGGGGAAAGTCTGAAAGCCATTCCTCTGAGAACAGAAACAAGATAAGGGTGCCCACTCTCGCCAGTCTTATTCAACATAGTACTGGAGGTTTTGGCCAGAGCAATTGGCAAGAAAAAGGAATAAAAGGAATCCAAATAGGCAATGAAGAAGTGAAACTCTCACTATTTGCAGATGACATGATTTTATATATAGAAAACCCTAAAGAATCCATTGGAAAACTATTAGAAACAATCAACAACTACAGCAAAGTCGCAGGGTACAAAATCAACCTACAAAAATCAGTTGCATTTCTGTATGCTAATAATGAACTAACAGAAAGAGAGCTCAAAAAGATAATACCATTTACAATTGCAACAAAAAGAATAAAATATCTAGGAACAAATCTTACCAAGGAGGTGAAAGACCTATACAATGAAAACTATCAGACATTATTGAAAGAAATTGATGATGACATAAAGAAATGAAAAGATATCCTATGCACATGGATTGGAAGAATAAACAGTTAAAATGTCCATACTACCTAAAGCAATCTACAGATTCAATGCAATCCCAATCAGAATCCCAATGACATTCTTCATGGAAATAGAACAAAGAATATTAAAATTCATATGGGGCAACAAAAGACCCTGAATAGCTAAAGCAATCCCGAGAAAAAAGAACAAAGCTGGAAGCATCACAATCCCCAACTTCAAAACATACTACAAAGCTATAGTAATCAAAACAGCATGTTACTGGCACAAAAACAGACACACAGACCAGTGGAATAGAACTGAAAGCCCAGAAATAAAACCACACATCTATGGACAGATAATCTTCAACAGAGGAGCTAAGAACATACAATGGAGAAAGGAAAGTCTCTTCAATAAATGGTTCTGGGAAAACTGGACAGCCACGTGCAAAAGAATGAAAGTAGACCATCTGCTATGCCATTCACATAAATTAACTCAAAATGGATCAAAGACCTGAAAGTGAGACCTGAAACTATAATATTCCTAGAAGAAAATATAGGCAATACACTATTTGACATTGGTCATAAAGGAATCTTTTCGGATGCCATGTCTACTCGGACTAGGGAAACTAAAGAAAAAATAAGCAAGTGGGACTTTATCAGATTAAAGAGCTACAAGACAAATGAAACCAGGATCAAAATGAATAGACAACCTACCAGCTGGGAGAAAATATTTGCAAAACATATATCCGACAAGGGATTAATCTCCATAATATATAAAGAACTCACACAACCAAACAACAAAAAAACAAACAACCCGATTAAAAAATGGGCAGAGGAAATGAACGACACTTCTCCAAAGAAGGTACATATGGCCAATAGGTATATGAAAAGATGCTCAACATCACTAATCATCAGGGAAATGCAAATCAAAACAACACTAAGATATCACCTCACACCCGTTAGAATGGCTATAATCACCAAGACAAAAAACAACAAATGCTGGAGAGGATGTGGAGAAACGAGAACCCTCATACACAGCTGGTGGGAACGCAAACTGGTGCAGCCTCTATGGAAAACAGTATGGAGCTTCCTCAAAAAATTAAAAATAGAAAAACCCTATGATCTAGCTATCCCACTACTAGGAATCTATCCAGTGAACCTGAAATCAACAATCCAAAGAGTCTTATGCACCCCTATGTTCATTGCAGCATTATTCACTATAGCCAAGAAGCGGAAGCAACCCAGATGTCCCTCGACTGATGATTGGATAAAGATGATGCGGTATATATATATAATGGAATACTACTCAGCCATAAAAAAAGACAAAATCATCCCATGTGCAAGAACATGGATGGACCTGGAGGGTATTATGTTAAGTGAAATAAGCCAGAGAGAGAAAGACAAACACCGCATGATCTCACTCATGCGTGGAATATAAACCAACACGTGGACAGAGAAAACTGTGCAGTGGTTACCAGGGGCAAGGGAGTTGGGGGGTGGGCACAAGCGGTGAAGGGAGACATGTATATGGTGACTGGCAAACAACAATGTACAGCCAAAATGTCACGATGTTATAAACTATTAAGACATCAATTAAAAAACAAAAAAGAATGCAAAGAAACAACAATTAGGAAAAAGCAGCAGCCAAGGTTTAAGGTAACAATCTCTCGGTAGGTTAAGAAAACCAAGTATCTCAACCTCTTGGATCCCTAGACATTTTTCGGAACCCATAACTAGTTTTAAATTAGAATTTTCCTTGTGAACAAAGTGGTCCTGCAAGTTATGAAATCTACCTGGGGTGGAATTAAATTTTGCTTTTTAGCATAAAAATTCCTGAAAAGACAGCTTTAAAACTGCCTATCTCTAAGCAACTTGTATTTCCTTGGGACACAAATCTGAACAGGTCAGAATATCCTTCTAGAAACAAAGATCAACTCTATCAGGGAAACAGCTCAAGTCCCAGATTCCCTGAGCAGAAAGGTAAACAAGGACATACATATTTGTGACTAAGCTACAAAATAAGCCAGGGGAAATTAATGTCATAATAGATACAATTTTAACAGTGGGGGAGAAAAATAATATACTCCAATAACTTTAGTGACAGACTTTGCGGAATATGTTGTGATTTCACATTTCAAAGTTTGCTGATGAAGAACTTGATAAAGATGAAAAGCATTTGTTTTAGGGTCAAATAAAGCAAAAATACAAAGGTAATCCACAAGATCACTCTGATTCTTACAATAAGAAGTAGAAGGGGCCAGCCCGGTGGCACAGCAGTTAAGTTCATGTGCACCACTTCATTGGCCCGGGGTTTGCAGATTCGGATCCCTGGCGCGGATTGATGCACCGCTTGTCAAGCCATGCTGTGGCGGTGTCCCATATAAAGTAGAGGAAGATGGGCACGGATGTTAGCCCAGGGCCAGTCTTCCTCAGGAAAAAGAGGATTGGCAATGGATGTTAGCTCAGGACTAATCTTCCTCACACAAAAAAAAGAAGTAGAAAAGAATATTCCATTCATTAGACAAAAAGGCCAGAAAGAAATTTAGAGAATAAATATGCAAACAAGTTTTTAAAAAAATACTAGGTAGGATGACCATACAATTTATCTTCCAAACTGAAATATGCCTGGGAGTGTTAAGGATACTAAAAATAATTAACAGATGTTAATTGATCTCAATAGGCCTAAACTGAATAGTCCCAGGAAAACAGTACTGTCCTAGGTAAACCAAGACTTATAGATACTCTATTATTAGAGTTAAGTAATATTAATACCTAACTGGAAAGTAATCAGGGAAACATAAATGAAGAGTTTACCTTAGCCATAACTGATCTACATATATCAGCATCCTAAATTAGGCTATTCATGATCCAGAGCTAGAAAATGAAAAAGTAAGTTGAATAAGCCATCCCACCATCAAGGTGTGGTCAGAGTTTACTGCCTACGGTGGGCACTGTGATGCATGCAGCCCAGCTCTCCCATCTGGGAAGAACCTGCTGCCCTGTTTGCTGCGAGTGCTGTCGGCCAAGAGACATCGGCTGTCACCTCCTTCAAGAAGTCCCTCAACTGCACTGAACTTCCAAGCTCAAGGTCACGCTTGGTGGCCACCATCCAATGATTGATCAGGGTGCTAGTATAAAGGCCTGGTCATTTCAGCCCAACTAGGGACAACTGAAAAGGGTCATTATGACTCCAGAGATCCCAGAGGGTTGGCCAAGGCTGTCCTAGGGCCTGTGTAACTTCTGGACATCTCCCTCTGCCCAGTACTGATTGCACTTGAAAGTAGCACTATATTTATGATTCCGAAAGATGCCAGGTTCCAAGGTTTCCAGATTCAGGAAGTTAAACTATATTTACAAGTGTCCTACAACAACATTCTCCAAATTGTATCCTCTGGGCAATAATGGCTAGAAAGGGCTGTCTGTGAGCCTTCTCCTATAGATTCTATCTCTATTACTCTGAATACTCCTGGGAAAGAGATCTGGGTCATTACAATGGACTAACTATAATGGGGAAAATTAAAGGAGACAAAAATCAACTAGGAGTAAATGTATGAGCTTAGGAAATGTTTATTGAATGAATGGATAGATAGATAAAATGCAAAAGTCCCTCTAAACTATGAGTCTAGAATTGTGGGTGCAGGTCCAACAAAGCCCACAGATCCAAAACAGCCCAAATCAGTTCATAGTAGTAGTTCAAGTAGTTGGCCTTCACACAGCACTAACACAACAAAAATACAAACACCAATTTTATCACATGGCAATACTTGGTTTTATGGCAGGTAATCTAAATGACCCAGAATATGCTTATATATTTTTCAAGATTATCACTGATATTAAAAGCCCAAAATTTTAAATCTCACTGAAACGTGAAAACTCCCAGAATATCCATATACACACAGGGTTAGCTAACATCAGTTAGAGAAACAATATCCTAGGAAAAGAGCAATATCAAATAAAATAACTCCACTATTCAATTTTAGAAGAAAAAATCTACTTAGGAATATATTGAAAAGAAGTGTTTAAAATAAATTACTCTTGCAGAGTATGGCAATGGTTTAAAAGCACCACTATTACAGTCATGCGCTACATAAGTACATTTTGGTCAACAGCAACGCTATATGACGGTGGTCCCATAAGATTAGCACCATAGAGCCTAGGTGTGCAGTAGGCTATACCATCTAGGTTTGTGTAAGTACACCCTATGACGTTCACACAACAACGGAATCACCTAACAATGCATTTCTCAGAATGTACCCCCGTTGTTAAGCGAAGCATGACAGTGTTACTACTGGTAACCAAAAGTTAAAAAAAAAAAAAAAAAAAAAAAAACTTTGCAAGATTACTGGAAAAAAAGAAGTTATCAATGAGTAAATTAATCTTTCATTTAAATGAAGATTTCTAAATTAAAGAGAATATAGGGATGCTCCTATATTATACCTATTAGGGGGAAAGAAAGCAATTCTAAGCTATAGGCACAGTGGGAGGCTAACACGCCCCTTCATCCAAAGACCTTGAGGTTTACCACTGGGCAGGGCAGGGCTACAAACAGGAGGCCCAGCCACTGCTAACCTGCAGGAGACATCCCAGAGTGGGAAGGAAGAGTTGATGATCAAAGGCAACTCCTGGATTGAGGAACAAACACTCCTGCTGCAGCTGTGTATCTACCGAGGTCTGGAGATTACGCAGGCCAAGGTTGAACACCAGGGGGCCCAAACTTTCCAATGCACTGCTTGGAAATGAGGGCTGGTTGATCCTAATAGATCACAGTTTTATTCAAGCAAGCGTCCACTGGAAGCCCTGGCTCTACACTATTCCCCTCAAGAGTACCTGAGCAAACCAGTGTCTGGTCCCTGAACTATGTGCTGTGTGCTGTCTGTCACATGTTTAAGACCCTTATGACATGATGATCCATAAAAGTAACAGCATGACCCTGGCAGTCCAGAACCAACTCAGCATTCCCAGAGCCCCAGACATCCCACGGAATTGCCCAGGACTGGATCTGATGAGAGCTACAGGCCCAGAAAAGACATATTATAACTAGTAATAAATCAACCATTGGTGTTTTGACACTTGTGCATTAACTGAAATTTTGCTTCTGAGCGTGATCAATGTGATTTAAGGAGAAAAAACTCCCTTATGAAAGCACTTTATCTTGAATGAAACTGAATTTAAACAAATGTAATCTGAATGTCTGGGTTGTAGGGAATAGGTTCTATACAACTACTTAAGTTTAAGTTAGACTCTAAGTTAAGTAACACTTGGGAAGAAAAAACCAACTAATCCGTTTCAGTCAAACTGATATTTACTATACCTTAAAAAAAAACAGAACCACAATTTTGTCATGTAAGAAAGAAGATGAACTCTTTGGTTCTTCTAAACCCCCCCCCTTTTTTTTTTGCTGAGGAAGACTGGCCCTGGGCTAACATCCACGCCCATCTTCCTCTACTTTACATGGGATGCCGCCAAAGCATGGCTTGACAAGCAGTGCGTCAGTGAGCGCCCAGGATCCGAACCAGCGAACCCCAGGCTGCCGCAGCGGAGCACGTACACTTAACCGCTTGTGCCACCGGGCCGGCCCCTCTTCTACCTTTTATTAAAACCAAATTGACAAGGTTATTGATGTGACTGTACAAATTTCTTAAGTGAAGTTTTTTAAAACTTAAAAGATTAAAGTTGGAGTTTAAAGAAATACACACTAAAAATTTAATTTTTCAAGTAAATGTACACATAGCTGATGCTGAAAAATAGATTCCAAAAAAAAAGAATATAAAAAGTATTTCTGAATAAATGTATATAACAACTTCATATGCTTGAATGCAACCAAAGCTGTTTTTCCAGAAAGTCAAAAATATTTTCATCATCCTTGTGATCCAGCTGGAATTTAAGGGCAAGCCACCTAAATTTTTTTTAATCTTCCCTCATTTATATGGAAATGAGATGTTTCCTAAAACATATCTGTACCCAGTACCTACGTCAACACCAAAGCTCAAAGCACACAAATTTCTTCAGCTGATTCCTGATTATAAGTGAAAACAGCATGCCAACATCATCCAAAACCCATGTGCGTCATCCACCAAGGAGGACATTACCAGGCTGTCAGTCTCAATTAACCTGCCTAGCTTTATAAATAGCCTAAACTCCCCTGTCTAAATAGGTTGATGCCCTTTTCTCAGAAGCAAAGGGAACAACATGACAAAGAAGCATGAAAAATAAATGAGCTTTCCCCTTTGTAAACAGGAGCAAGTTGACATTAAACCAATTCTAAGTCCAAATTGAAGAGCTATTAATAAAATAAAGCTCAAGAGAATGAAGAACCAGTTTTAACCAGAAAATAAACAACATTCACTAACCGTATCTGCTCTTTTTAAAATATCTGTGAGTCTCACTGCTACAGGAACTGATCCAAGGCCCACATTCAGGGCGAGTTAAACACAGACACCAGAATTACTATCCTTAATACGGTCCGGAATGAGTGACACTTGGCCAAAAAGAAAACAAGTTAGTTCTGAAAATTTAATTATATAATTCTACTCTAAATGTGAAGTGTTTTATAATTTTTATAACTTATAGCATTATAATTTCTTATGGTAGCTCTAGATGCTTCTTCCTCTAAAATCAATTATAACCAACAAATCTTACACATCACTTCTACAATCTAATTACTTGTATACAGGACTTTTCTAGTTCACACTCCCATGAGTAAGTAAGTGCAGAATCAGAAAATACATCAACGGAATTTTATCAAAAGGCAGAAAATGACTGTTATAGATCATTAATTAGGCTAGAGAATCTATTAATCCATCTAACTATCCATTGTGTGGGAAAACACAGTTGGCCAGCATATTAATCTCAGGTAAAATAGGTGTGAATTCACGTGTGTATAAGTACACATACACACACGTGCCATCTAGGTGATGCTTAACGAGCTTGCCATCAACAGAAATTCACTCAACCAAATTCTGTGTTTGGCACCATCATGGGCATCATGGGAGAGATGAAGATGAATTGTACATATAAGTAAAATATGGGACGAAATAAGTATAATGAGTTATAGATGCAGCCCTATATGGAAACAGATGGGAACAATTGAGAGAAATTACGTCTAGGCGGCAAAGGCTGTGAGGAAGATGTGCTGGGTAGTCTGAAAGTACGGCTTGGATTTGAAGCAGAGGGAGGACTTTCTGAGGGGCAGAAACAGCATAAGAAAGGCAGAGGGGCAGAGAAGCATGGGGGCAACTGATGAGTAGTATAGACACAGCCAAGACTGTGGGGGAAAAAAACTAAAGTTGGAAACAAAAGTCGAAGCCAGATCACTTAAGATCTTAAATGCTAAGAAAACTGGACTTTGTGATTAAACATGAGGAAGGTTTTAAGCAAGCAATTGTTGCGATCAGAGCTGTATTCCGGGAAAATTCATCTCACAGATCTATATAATATGAACTAGAGAAGCGGGAAGAATGAGAACAAAGATTCATGACAAATATTATAATCACTCAGACTAAAAGTAATGAAAAGTAATGAACTATGATAGTGACAGTGGGGAGAAAAACCACAAGGTAAAATCAACAGAACTTGACAACCCTGAAGTTTTAAATCTGAGTTGTTTTGTGGATCTAGAAGCAGGATCAAGAGGCAGGCAGAGCTTGAAAGTCACCATACATAAGAAAATGCAAGTTCTGCACAGCAAAGGAAACCATCGACAAAATGAAAAGGCAAGCTAATGAATGGAAGGAAATATTTGCAATCATATATATGATAAGGGGTTAATATCCAACATACATAAAGAACTCATACAACTTAATAGCAAAAAAAAACAAACAACCCAATTAAAATATGGGCAGAGGATCTGAATAGACATTTTTCCAAAGAAGACATACAGATGGCCAACAGGCACATGAAAAGATGCTCAACATCACTGATCATCAGGGAAATGCAAATCAAAACCACAGTGAGATATCACCTCACACCTGTCAGAATGACTATTATCAAAAAGACAAGAAACGAAGTGTTATTGAGGATGTGGAGAAAAGGGAACCCTTGCGCACTGTTGGTGGGAATGTAAACTGGTGCAACCACTAAGGAAAACAGTATGGAGGGTCCTCAGAAAATTAAAAATAGAACTACTATATGATCCAGCAATTCCACTTCTGGGTAAATATCCAAGCAAAACAAAAACACTAATTCAAAAAGATATATATGTACCCTCATGTTCACTGCAGCATTATTTACAATAGCCAAGACATGAAAACAACCTAAATGCCCATCAACGGAAGAATGGATAGAGAAAATGTATATATACAATAGAATATTATTCAGCCTTAAAAAAGAATGAAATCTTGCCATTTGTGACAACATGGATGCACCTTGAGGGCATTATGCTAAGTGAAATAAATCAGACAGAAAAAGATAAATACCATATCATCTCACTTAAGTGGAATCTAAAAACAAAAACAGAAAAAAATGAACTATGGATATAGAGAACAGACTGGTGGTTACCTGAGGGAGGGGACTGGGGATGGGCAAAATGGGTGAAGAAGGTCAAAAGGTACAAGTTTCCAATTATAAAATGAATAAGTCATGAGGATGTAATGCACAGCATGGTGACTATAGTTAATACTGTATTGCATATTTGAAAGTAGCTAGGAGAGTGGCTCTTGGAAGTTCTCATCATGAAAAAAATTTGTAGCTATGTATGGTGATGGATGTTAACCGGACTTATTGTGATGATCATTTTGTAATATACATAAGTATCAAATCATCATGTTGTTCCCCTGAAATTAATGTCAATTATACCCCAATAAAAAAAGAAAATGTACGGAAAATGTCTTCACTTTGATCTAAAACTAATAAGCATATATACAGAAGGATGAGCTTCACTTGAACTGGACACTTTTTTTTTAATGTCAGATCCATTTTTAAACAAAAGGTCAGTGGAAAGTCAAACTATCATGGTGCATAACATGATGGAAGCCTTTAGTTCAAGCACACCAGGTGGCCAGCTAAAACAAACAATGGTACAGGTGTAATCCAATTAAAAAACTCTATTCTATATGCTATTACAGGGTAATCATATCTCCTAGAAGCCTTAGTCTTTTAATCTATTTCTGACCACACTTTTCCAGCAAAATTGCTTTTATTTAGGTCAGCAAGTCACCAAATGCCTCCTAATTGCCACACCCAATGGAAACTTTTCAGTCTCTCTTTCATTCAAAATTTAACCCCTAGATCCTTCCCTCTCCATTTGGGTCAACTTCCAAAGAATCACAAGTCCTATCAATGTTCCCTGATCGACTCTCCACCGACCCTTTCCTGACTCCATCTTCCCCAGTAGTTTAGACTCGCAGCACCTCTGAGATAGATCAGTGGTTCTCAAACTGTGGGCCTTGGACCATGACCCGCAGCAGCAGCATCTGGACACTCGTTAGGAATAAAAATTCTTGAACCCCACCTCAGATCTACTGAATCACAAACCGTGGGGGTAGGAGCCAGTAATCTGTGATTGGGCAAGGCTTCCAGGTGATTCTGACGCACGATCAAGTTTAAGAACCTCTGGACTCAGCAAGCATCTCTCCGATGCTCTCCCTGTCTTTAGTCTCACAGCTCCCCCATGCTGTGACCAGAGTTATGTTCCAAATTACCAATTATGTCATTTGCCACCTTCTACGACAGTATTCAAAATATGAGCCCCTTTTAAACAGAAAAACAGGAAAAGACTTCAAATGTTAAATTATTTGTATTCAAATGTTACTTGAATTTGTACAAATAATAGTTTTCTAAAACCAGCAATAATTCCTTAAATTTATCATGCATATATATCAGTATCATCATTTTTTCAAAGAGAACACAAAACCAATATATTAAACAACATCAATTAGAAATCAGGCTTCTCTGAAACTTAATCATAATGCCAGATTCAATCACAGGAAGATGAGGCCTTATGCCTGGCTCCAGGAGCTGTAAAACCTTGAGGAAGTTACTTAACCTCTCTGTGCTTCAGTTTCTACTTCTGCAAAATGGGATAATAGAATTAATTTCACAGGACCGTGAGGATTAGGTGAGTTAATACATGTAAAGTTCCTAGAAATCTGTTGGGCATGTAGAAAGCACTGTAAGAGATTGCTGCTACCATCATCATCACCATCATTATCATTACTAATATTACTAGACTAACATAGCAAATACCTGTACATATAACCATAGTACCAACTACTCATTATCCCCCTATATTCATTTTTCTTTTCTTCTACAGTAACAGAGCCCCAGAGTTTTAACTGAACGCATATCCACACAGAATAAGGACTACATTTCCCAGCTCTCTTACCTCTAGATGGGTTTACATCTACCCTCTCCATGGAGAATTCACCTCCAGGATTCTGCCAGGTAGTGGAGGGAAGCTGGAGATCTGAGGGCTTCTTTAAAAAACTTCCAACCTCTTCTTATTCTAGAGCTCCCCCTCCCTTCACCCCTATTCACAGAGGCACTTGGTGTTGTCACTTCCAGGGCCTCTGGGTAATTCTGTGAGGTAAAACACGCTGGTTCTCAGCTATCCCACTGCCCGTTCTGGATTCTGTTTTTCCGTGCCTATTAAGCCTTTTACCTTCCAGCTTCCAACATTTTGTGTCTGTTGTCTCCAATCCCACTCTCCCTGTGCTTGTGGATTTAGGCCTTTACAAAAGACAACTCCTTGACATTTTAGTGGGGTTTCAGGAAGGAACATAAGTAAATGCCTACGTTCAACTGTCTCTTTGTCCAGAAGTCTCAGCCACCAGTTTCTATCAAAACTCTCAGTGCACAATCTAATTCAACCTCTGTCATTTAAATTCTGGCCTAAATAAAAGAAACAAAGTTACTAGGCACTTCTTACATAGTTTTATATTATTATTTCATTCTTACACTGTTATTTCACTTACCATGTAATTATGCTTTGGCCTATCAAGTGTACCGGGATTTCCTTATTAAAAGCAGGGACCACATCTTAAAAATTTTACTGCCTTTTAGAGCAGTTCTCAAACTTGACTGCACATTTGAGTCACCTGGGGACCTTTTAAAACTCCAACCCCTGGCCACACCCCAGACCAGTAACTCAGCATCTCTGGAGTGAGACCTGAGCACCAGTACTGCAACACACAGGCAAGGCCGAGAAGCCATGCTGTAACGTAAATGGTGCTACTGCCGTCTAGAGACCAATTTCAAACACTTTTCCCACACGTGTACACACACAACTGAAAGGCATCCACCTTCCTAGGATGGTATCTCCAACAGACTCCTGAGCCTAACAATTTGGTCTCTGCAGCCAGGAAAAAGCCCTGAGTAAGCCTAGGACGTACTCAAGAAGTGCCTTAGTCTAAGGCAAAGTTCGGGGATGTTTTTTCTACCTGTCGGAGGACACTTGACTATTAACCACCACTCCCTGTGCCCACTAGGTGACGTGGCAGTGGTAACACTCACTGCCAGCCTTCCTCTACTGCGTGCACTTTGGCCCAACGGTGCCTTCATTATCCCTTCATCATTCTCAAGCAGTTGGCCTAGCAATCATATCACACGCCTCAAGAGACCCGGAGCTATCGTGAGTGGCCACCTTCCAGTTCTGCAGCAGCTGGAACACTGACCCAAACAAAGGAACTGATGGAGCTGCCAGGCGGCAGAGGCCCAGAACATCTACAAGAGGAGCTTAGGAGAAGCCTTCGCGTAGGAGACTAAAGCCAGATGGCTTGTGTTAATCTTACATTTTCATAGCTAGCCCATTGTTTTTACTTAGATTTTATGTATGCATGAGGTGGTTTGGGGAACTGATGAAGATTAAAGTCGCCTCGAGCACCCTTGACACCACAACGTCAGCAAAGGCAAGGACCACAGATCCACAGGTCACTGCACCAGCAACAAAGGCCTCTTCATTTCCTTTTTTTTGGCTGCTCTCCAGAGGATGGACATCAGTCCACTTATGGCTACACACAGTGATGCCAAGAGGGCAGGCAAGGCCAGATGGTGACCAATTGCTAAAGCCCCCAAAGAGGGACTCACAAGAGAGATAGACTCCACGAGGTCTGGAAGGGAGAAATGATGTCAGATGCTAACAACTGGACCTGCTCCCTTGGCAGTCCAGCAGAAATCCAGGAGGAAAGCTCATGCTGTCACACAAAGACCCCACTAGAGACCACAAACAGATAACAAATACTACCAGAAGGGGCCCTGCAAAAATAAAACCGAGAGAGGAAATCCTGATATGTTAGACTTTTCTCCCCTCAAAGTCATGGACCTACCAACAACTCTTAAAAAGAACGATGCCTCTTCTCTGATCCTGTAATGCCTTGGAACATGGAGACTGTTCTGAGAGAAAAGGGAGGTAGGGGGGAAATAAGTGACAGCAGTAGCACTCTACAGGTTACAAGAAAATTTAAACAGTGGAAGATTGTGCAGTAGCTTAGCTGTTGCTCCCTTAGTAAAACGAATATTGAGAGCTAAGGATCACCTACCTGGAAAAACTGGGAACAAATTTTACTTTACTGAAATCTTTAGCTGTAATGGAAGCTACACTGAGTAGGGAGCTGTCTTCTGCCCCATGCCTGAAGAACGAACCAGCGTGAACTAGACACGAGGACCAATAAAAGTAATTTGGCAAGAACTGAACGAAGAGAATGCTTCACTGATACTATTTAGCTCAAATTCTCCTTACAAGTATCTGAGAGAAACCAGGAGAGGCTGGGTGGGTTAGAGGCACACATGAGACCCTGGTTCCCCTCCTGATTCACTTTCAGAAGATTGTGGGATGAATGAAACCGTTCAAGAGAACACAACTAGTGCAATGATGGTATACCATGATATCTAACTTTTCTCTCTTACGTAAAGCGTTACACACTGTAGGCAGAGTTGTAACCTTCTCTGCTATGTAGAGAATAATAAAAAGGTAAACAGCTAAACGGTCCTTGCACAGAAATTCCAGAATCTTTGACAAAAGGAAAAAGTGCCTTCTTCGGACGAATGATTGAGTTGCCCTATTGGACTTAGGAATTTGTTGAGAATGCTGTGGAACTTCTCTCTTTAATGTCTAGATTTAACTTAGATTTGAATAGCTATAATGGTTTTATGCCTTTTAATATGTTCCTTTCTTCCTTTAAGAATTAACATGTTCCTAAAGTGATTTAAAAGTTTCCTTATGAGTTTTGAGGAACCTCTACTTTTTCAAGGGGGAAATGCAGTGCCTACAGGATCTTGATTAATTAAGAATGTAATTCTATATTTGTGTGTGTTCTCTCTTGGCTTAGAAACAAGTTTCTTTGTTCCAAGCTGGCAGAGACCAGAAGAGGAAAAGATGAGGGTTAAATGAGCAGCCTGCCCAGAAAATGCGATGATGAGAAATCCCTTATTACCAATGATGTTTGAGTTTCCAGGAGCCAAAACTACAGAAAAAGAATCTTTTGGCTAATTTAAGGTTGGCTGCATGCCACCCCTTCTGGCTGATGGCCAGAGGACCTTGTGGGGAGAAGGATGGCAGGACGCCACTAGAGAAGGTCGAGCACTTCATTGCTAAAGCTGCCTTTGGGTGTAGCCACTCACTAGGAAACCGAAAACTTTTTGTCCAACAAGCTCCCCAAGTGATTCCTTAGCACATGACGTGTGCCAGCCTTTGTCATCCCCTCTGCCAATCAAAGCAACTGAGAAATCTCAACTAGCCTAAAGGGGAACAGAAAACAAAGCACTGAGCGCCAATCCTCTCAGACGTTATAGAGAAGGTCTCGTTCAACAAATGACACTAATGCTGCCCTCCATGCCGTGCTGTTTTCACTGGCTACTCCCAATTTGACTGGCAAATCATTTTTCCTGGTGAATTTAATTATTTTGTGACTTTATAACTGCAACGAAGGAGTCAAACAGCGGAATTCCAAGTTAGAATTGAAGCACAGAACGTCCAGCTTGTGATAACCTACACATTTCAATTCAAACCTCCTGAGACAGGTAAGCGACCCCAAGTAAGTGACATCAGCTCAATACCTGAGCGCAATGTTAACATGAAGCTGCCAGACAGCTGCCGTGGCTCTCAGGATGCAACTTCTAGAAGAAAGAGCATTCTCAGTTGTAATTTAATGGACTTTGTGACCTGCTTCCTCAAGATGAACAAAATGGGATGAGAGAATCCAGGGATTCGCAGATATTGAGCCATCTGACCTATGTAAAAATTGTTATACTGATCCCCTTTCAGCCCTGATAATTTCTAGACCTATAAAGAAAATCCTCATAATTCAAAAAGTATATTTGAATCAAGTAAGCAGCAATTCTGAATATGTAAAAAGTAAAAAAAAAAAATCACTGGGGGGCGGGCCTAGTGGCATAGTGGTTAAGTTCACACACTCTGCTTCAGCAGCCCGGGGTTCACAGGTTCGGATCCTGGGCGCGGACCTACGCATTGCTTTATTAAGCCATGCTGTGGCAGGCATCCCACACATAAAGTAGAGGAAGATGGGCATGGATGTTAGCCCAGGGCCAATCTTTCTCAGCAAAAAGAGGAGGATTGGCAACGGATGTTAGCTCAGGGCTAATCTTCCTCACCAAAAACAAAAACAAAAACAAAACACTGCTTCAGTGTGTAAAAATGAGAAAATGCACTGTTCAAAATAAAACAATTAAAGATGTCTAGTGCATCCTAATTCAAGAAATACTGAATACCAAAGAAAAAAAAAGTTTGTGTTCTTCCTGTTAAAAGTACCAGTCTAGAAAAGGATTTTCTTAAGACTCAGCACCAGATTTGAGAAGCTAACTTAGTAACATCATCTCTAATATTATATGGACGTATATGTCATACTTGACAGTGAAAATGTAAGACAAGAGATCTTTTACTCTCTCAATATATATTGTTCTTAAAATAGTTTCATTTTTCCAATTCTTAATTGTGATACTTAAAAAGATATCAATTTTACACTTTCTGACAATAATGACCTATAATCACATTTTTCCCCGTCTACTTAGTCCAAGGCTATCTCCTAATATCCTGTTGGAGCTCAATTTGATCATTTTAAGAGCCTCCATTGTCAAGTTAAGGTCGAGAAAAACTGGCTTAAGAGCATTACACTCTGATGATTAAAATGTCAAAGAGCACACCTGTTGGCAGCTCGAACACTTGTTTTATCAACTAAGAAAACGAATAGTCAAAGCAGCAGCTGCTAGCCCAGAACAACTTAATAAACTAACCGAAAATCTCGTTCACGAGAGAATCACAAAAAGAATTTTTTTAAACTTTTAACTTGGGTTACTGATGACTAGCTTCTTCTTACTCCATGAATAATCAAAACACTTGAGCTTTGTTTATTAAAATTTCTTATATATTTCTTACATATTCCTTATATTTCTGACGTTTTTATATAAATGAGTTGCTTATTTATAAATAAGAAGGAAAACAATGTAGTACAGAAAAGTCAGAACTGGGTTCTGGGCAGCCTGAGTGCAGTCGGGCTCACGCACTCGCCACTGGGCACTTTGATACCATCTAACCTCCCAGAACTTCAGTGTCTACATCATGTGAAGGACTAGATCAGGGTTTCTCAACCGTGGCGCTATTGACATTTTGGGCCAGATAATTCTTTGTTTGGTGGAAGAGGGCTGCCCTGTGCACTGTAGGATGGTTATCAGCATCCCTGACCTCTACCCACTACATGCCAGTGGCAGCCCCACTTGTGAAACCAAAAACGTCTCTAGACATGACCAAAAGTCGCCAAGAGGGCAAAATCACCCCCACTTGAGAACCACTGGACTAAATATATCCTCAATTTCTCTCCAGATCTGATATCCCACAAAATATATTAAACATTTATTTTCTTAAATGTTATTTGTTAAAACAGTGGTCAACATGCTACCTGTGAGGATACTCATTTTGATTTTTAGAGAAACTGGAATACAGTGACATTTATACCAATTCTAACTGTAGTAGATTCTAAAATCTTTTTTTGGAATGAAAATTCACAAAAGAACACCAAAGCAATATATAAGAGAAATTAATGTAAATGAAGTATATGTCAATAATATTTTCATCCCATTTTCTAGGGTAACTCCTTCAACCAGATAAAAAAAACAAGAGAGAAAAAAGAAAGGCATATTAAACATGTTCTTTATCTAGTTCTATCACATGTACTTTTAGAAAACAAAAGGGCCATGTAACACCAGGAGCAATTTAAAGTAGGAAGTAGAAAAAAAACTTAAAGCTACTAACGATCCTTTAAAAATATTCTTTAGGGGCCGGCCCCGTGGCTTGGTGGTTAAGTGCGCGCGCTCCGCTACTGGCGGCCCGGGTTCGGATCCCGGGCGCACACTGACGCACCGCTTCTCCGGCCATGCTGAGGCCGCGTCCCACATACAGCAACTAGAAGGATGTGCAACTATGATGTACAACTATCTACTGGGGGGCTTTGGGGGAAAAAAAGGAGGAGGATTAGGCAATGGATGTTAGCTCAGAGCCAGTCTTCCTCAGCAAAAAGAGGAGGATTAGCATGGGTGTTAGCGCAGGGGTGATCTTCCTCACAAAAAAAAAATATATATATATATTTTTTAATAAGCATATTAGAAAAATGTTACACCATCTTATTAATACCTGTTTTTCCTCCAAATTCGTGGAACAGTTAGACATCTTACACTCTACATCTGGTATTCAATCTGCTCTCAAGTCATAAAAGTACATACTTCCATAGGGGAAATAACCGTGTATTCCATTTCCCTGAAGAACTGTCATTCCTTTACCAAGTTTTTTCTTCAGTAATATTAGTTTCAACTGCCCAGAGGCCAAACCCCATCTCACAGATCGCCATTCCTCTATGGAACTCGGACCCTAAATCCACCAGCGTGATTATCACCCAAGTAACCCTCTCTTTGCAGCAGGAACATATACTGAAAGGTCACTTTCTCTGTTGACAAAGTTATTTTATAATTCATGTCAAAGTACAAAAAACGTGTCAAAAGATTTTACTTACAGCCCCCAAATCTAAAAATTATACTGGAAAAGGGACTTCTTAAGAGAAAGTTAAGTGCCTGAAGTAGCCCATGGTTCTAAGATGATATAACGACTGTTACAGTCACAAAAATTCTACATGTAAAAGAAATCAAAGCATGAAGCAAATGCGTTCCTCTTTAAAAAAAATAAAATGAACACAAAGAATATCTAAAGTGTGTATTCATGAGGACCATCTGGTCCTTTCCTTTCACTTTACTGATGAGGACACTGAGGTCCAAAGTCAACTCCCGAATGCTGGCGTACGTAGATGAAGACTCGCCTTCTCCACACGCCTGTCCTAGTTTTCCTTCCTCAGTTCAGTGTATTAAACTATCTGGTTATACAATTTCTATGATGTTTACATAAGAAAACAAGTAAGTGGTTATATTCATGTTCCCAAGCTGCCACAACAGGCTACAGCTGTGGTGTAGAGGAATGACTATGTAATGGAAAAACATCAAATCCCATGAAAAGGCAGATGTTTAGGCCTGTAGACTAATTCAGCAAGTCCTCTGCTAGTCCTTTTCTCACCTAAGTTTCCTCCAACAAGTGGAGCAAAATACAGCCTTATGAACCACAGCCCAGCAACCTTCACATCAGTACAGCACAGCATTAAATACAAACACACCCTGAACCTGACCTACCAAAGTCTCATTTGAATAAAACACAGGCACTCTGTCATATACACAGAAAGACAATAATGAGGACAGATTTTGTATAGGACATGTGGAACCTGTCTCATTACTTATATAAATGAAAGGGTGTGTAGTATTCAACATAAGATCACACATACCCTAAGAGTCAACTGCCTTTAACTGCCCTCTCCCCACCCCCTGCTTCCCCAGAATTCCCCTAGTTCCAAGTGTTGGTCCTGATCCACAGGTCTCCTGGCCTAAAAGGCCGGAATCTGCCTTACAGCTGACATTTGGGATGCAATGTGTCGATGGGGTTGTACTGTTCTGCTTTCAGTTTTCAAAGCACTCGTATGATTTTGTTCTATCAAAGGACAAGGAAGGAGAAAAGCAGTTTAGTGGTGCTCATGCGGAGCACCACTCATGCAGATTATCTGGGACAGAAAACAGCTCCATTGCCCTTCCTTTTTCTATAGCTTCACCTAATTATGCAATTCCTTCTTTTTAACATTAAGTAGTATTCAGCTTTACAATATTACGTCAGTAACTGGAAAGCCTTCAAATTCTCCCTTCCGGTGGGATTTAAAATGCTTCTCGGCAATTCCAGAGTATTGGTACCGGCCCAACAGGGATGGTCTCATTTCAAAGTGTAGGCTGCCACCTACTGACTGTGATCCCTCCCCTCAACACTCAGCTGTCCCCAGAAAGCCAATCAAGCCCACAAGAGGTTCTCTTTGCTCTCATTTGAAGTCACTTGATGAAATGTATTCAACTATATCAATATAATCTTTTAAATATAAATTCTTTCAACTTGAAAAAAAAGAATACTAAGCAGACACGTTTCTGTATTGCCAAAAATTCCTGGCCTACACTCAAAAAGGCAGAGAATTATTTTTTAAAGGTATGTGCTATTTTTAAAATATGCAAAAAGTTCTATTTTAATATATTTCTCTTCACTACTTTCTTTATTCTTCACTCCTGAAAGCTGAAGCTCACCCCTCTCATTCAACAGAGTAGTGGTGATTTAATTGCTCATATTGTTCAACCTGTAATTATTCAAAACTTGAATCCAGTCCTAAAGCTGTTGTAAATGTCACAGCAGCTGCTGACAATAAAGCTGAAAGTTAATTAGCTCAGCCCCTGTCCTGTAGACAAATCCGCCAGTGCTCTCCATGAGCAGCCAAGTTTTTCAAGTGAGAGTTATTTTCTCCCTGTTTTAACCTATTTTTTTTTTTTAAGATTTATTTATTTATTTTCCCCCCAAAGCCCCAGTAGATAGTTGTCTGTCACAGCTGCACATCCTTCTAGTTGCTGTATGTGGGACGCGGCCTCAGCATGGCCAGAGAAGCAGTGCGTCGGTGCGCGCCCGGGATCCGAACCCGGGCCGCCAGCAGCGGAGCGCGTGCACTTAACCGCTAAGCCACGGGGCCGGCCCTAACCTATTTTTTAAGAAAGAAAATCAGACCAACCAAAAAACATTAAAGGGAGATAAAGAAATCTCCTTTCTGAGGCCATCGGCCACTGTCTTGGTGAGATAGTCATGGGTAAATTCACTCAACAACGTTCACAAAACAAGTACCGCCTGACACTATATGGCAGCCAGGGATGTACAGATGATTTAAATATCTGTTGCCTTGAGAAGGTGTCAGGCGCAGAGATCTGATGGGGAGATAATTACAATATAACTGGCCATACGTAAAGATGTGAAATCCGAGCCATGAGACAGCGGTGCCAGGGTCTGCCTGGAGGGTCAGAAGAGCCATACAGAGGAAGCTTCTGAAGGCAAAACAGGAGTTTACAAGGTAAGTCAGATGGGAGAGAGAGATCCAAATGGCATGTGCAAGGGAAGAGAGATGGAAAAAACAGGGGCCTAGGGAAAACACGCAGTAATTCAATATTAGTCAAGAATAAAGTGAATGAGGTCAGCCAGGCAGGTAGGGGCAGATCTCAACGTCTTTTGAATATCCTGTCAAGAAATGTGCATCTTAGAATGATCACCCTAGTAACAAGGTAACGAATAGATTGGAGGGAGGGTGATGACTAAGAAAAGCGATGAAATGGTCCAAGCAGAGATGATCGAGGAGCTGAAGTGAGACTCCAGGGCAGTGAGGATGGAAAGAAGAGGCCATACTCAAGACCAACTATGCAGATAAAATCATAGGACGTGACTGGATGTGGGGAATAAGAAAGAAGGACGAGACGAGGATCTCCCGGTTCCTGGGGCGAAGGCAACCGAATGGATGGTGGCGTGTTCACCCAGACAGGAAATGTAGTGGGAGGCATGGACTTCCTGGGTGGATGTAATGAATTCAGCTGAGTTTGGAAATGCTGAGTGTGAAGTAACCGGAACATCGAGGTGAAGATGTGCAGGGGTACACTGAATACCCAGATCTGAAGCTCAGGCCAGAAGTTAGACTGGAAATAGAAATGCGAAGTCACTAGTGTGTGAGTAGCAGGTGACATGGATAAAATGCCCCAGACAGAATGAGTAGTGAGAAGAGCACATGGATGAGAACCTGGGCATACAGCCAACAGAAGACGCACCAGCTTAAACAAGCACGCGGCATGCTCCACACTGGCTCAGGCCAGACGGAAGAGGGAAGGCTGGAAACTGCTCCGCAGCATAGGACACCAGATCTAGACAAGACTAAGTTATAAAAGGATAATTCAACTTCTGGTTTCCAGTTCCACACATAAGGAAACTAGAAGTCGCCACTCAATCCTAACAAGTAAAAAGCTGAGGAGACTGAAAAATCAACAACTCTTCTTGGACGCAAAAAGAGGGGAGGACACAGAGCAAACCACTGCCCCCAAGACTAGAGAGACAGTCAGACGAATACATGCAATCTCAACGTACCAGGGTGGAGACCCAGGAGCGGAAACCACTGCAGGACCCAGTGCCCGGGCAGGAAAATTTGGACTGTAACTGACAAACTGCTGGAGGCTCAGTGTGATCAGGTCTGAGAGTTAAAAACTCCAGGGGACCCAGGCATAGGGGGCCCCCACAATAAAGTAAGGTTTATCTCCAGCAGCTCCACCAGGTTCCCATAGTAAACATCAGAAAAATCCCCTCTTGCTTCCAGCAGGGAAACCAGACAAGGAACCATTTTGAAATACACAGAGCACTCCCTTCTTAACAAGGCCTGAACTCAGGTAAAACCAGTTAACTAGAACCTAACCTACTCGGTATTATCAGAGGATAATTGACTGGTGATTGACTGGGGGAAGGGAAAGACCCAACTCCAGCCCACTCGAGCCATCCTGTCCCACCTGAGGGGGAAGAAAAAACCAAGCAACTTGTCAAGTTCACAGTCCAGAAGCACAGGCTCACTAAAAGACTGAGACCTAATCACAGGACTACAGAACACTTCCCCTCCCCCCGGCCTCATCATATCTTTAAAGGCCTGCTTACAGCAGTTCCTTTTACCAGGTACATACAGTCTGGCTATCAAGAAAAAATTACAAGGCATATCAAAAGGCAAAAAACACAATTTGAAGAGACAGAGCAAGCATCAGAACCAGACACAGCAGAGATGTTAGAACTATCAAACCAGGAATTTAAAGCAACTCTGATTAATATGCTAAGGGCTCTAATGGATAAAACAGACAGCATGCAAGAACAGATGGGCAATGTCAGCAAAGAAGAAAATCCTAAGAAAAAAACCAAAACTACAATTCTATGCTTTAAATATTAGTTAATATATACAAATATATTCAGGTATATTCAAATACAGTCTAGAAGTGCATATACCAAGATATGTACGGTGGTTTTCTCTAGGTTATCTCTGGAAGTACAGGCAATTTTTATTTTCTTCTTTATGCTCTTCTATATTTTCCAAATTTTCTACAATGCATATACATTACTTCTGAAATCACATGTATAAAGGTTTTTAATGTTTTTTAAGGGTCTAGGTTGTAGGAGTCTGAATTAGCTGGAACTAATGGAGATAGTTTGAGATAGCTGAGATTGGCCCAACTACCTCAAACTCTAAACAACTGTTAGAAATAGACAGCTAGGAGAAAACAGAGGGACAGGACCCAGAAAATCAACCTGCTCTAAAGGGAAGAGAAAAGAATGACCTGGGAGTTTCCTCCTCCAAGCAAGATGGAACATGCTATGGTTTTTTAGATTCAAATAAAACATAACCTTAGAGGAGAGTGGAACAAGAAGGAACAACAATTAGAAAAAAGAAATCTTAAAGACCCTCACTCCTTACTCTGTGAGCACACGTGAGCTTCATGAGGCAGTGGTGAAGGTAAGAAGAACAGTAGATGTCAAATCCTCCCCATCAACTTAACTGCTTTGCTGACTTCCAGATTAGATAAGACTGAGAGAACAAATCAAAGGTCAAAAGCACCTCAAAGGCATCCCTGAGAAGAAGGAATTGAAACACACTCCTTACGCAGCAAGTCAGAGTAGGAATGCTGGGATGGGCCAAAAGGCATTCTGAGGGTTTTAGGTCTGAGTCAAATGAAGTGAGTGAAAGCAACAGGCAGAAATCAATCACGTGCCAGGCAAAAGACACAGACCAGTTGGGAGGAAACATGCAGAAGTGGTAATGTGATGGGTAATTTTATGTCACCTTGGCTAGGCAATGGTGCCGAGTTGTTTGGTCAAATACCAGCCTAGATATTGCTGTGAAGGTATTTTTTAGATGCGATTAATATTTAAATCAGTAGACTTGAAGTAAAGAGGATTACCCTTCATAATGTGGGGTAATCTCCCACCTGAAGGCCTTAGGAGAAACGAGTGAGGTTTCCCAAACAAGAAGAAATTCAGCCTCAAGACTGCAATGTAGACACCCTGCCTGGGCTTCTAGCCCGCTGGCCTGCCCTACAGATTTCAGACGTGCCAGCCCCCACAATCGAGTGAGCCAATTCCATAAAAAAATAAGTCTCTCTAGTTCTCATTCTCTCCTTCTCTTTTGCTCTTTCTCTCTCCCTGGATATAGATATAGATACAGATACATAGATACAGGTGGAGACAGATATAGATACATAGACATATATACACCTACACGAATAGTATATAATACATCTATATACATACACACACATAGATATAGATATATAGATCTATCCTAATGCTTCTGTTTCTCTGGAGAACCCTGACTAATGCAGGTAACAGAAGATGAAATCTATTGACAGAGACCAATAGGCCAGAATCTTGACCCAGAGGCAATGGAACTGAAATTGGCTAAGGCAGGCAGCAATAAGAGATCAAAGATTCCTGGACAGGAAAACGACATGATAAAACATTGTGAAGATTATTTTGGAATCTATAATATGTGTAATATGAACTAGATCAGAGGGATGCTACAGTTAGAACACATTTGGAGAAATCTAGGCCAAAGGATTCTGTGGATGGCTGCAGAAATGAAAAAGAACCCCTCTATACAATAAGGATAAGGCAAACAATTTAACAGGCCTATTATGTATTCTCAAGATCTTTAAGCAAAAGTTCTACAGCAATACTGTTCATACATAAAGATATTAACTTACCATATTTGTCTCGCAAGCCAACAGTACATCTAAAGACTCCACCAAAGGCAACATCTTCACCAAATATTACTGGAAAACAATGTTTAAAGAACACATTTTATTTAATAATCCTTACATGATAGTAACAACAAGAAATAAGTAATTTAAATGTTTACATTTTAAATCAGAAAACAGAAATAGATCTAAATCAAGTTTCTCAATTTCAACATTTTTGACATTTTTTGGACTGGATAATTCTTTTGTTGTAGCTGCCTGTCCTCTGCATTATAGATACATAGCAGCATCCTTGGTCTCTACTCTGTGGATGACAGTTGTCCCCACACACAGCTGTGACAGCCAAAAGTGTCTCCAGGCATTGTTCAATATAAGGGGATTAAAGTCGCCCCAGTTGAGAAAGAACCACTGATCTAGAATTTCATCTTGTTTTACCCACGAAGAAAATGAGGCCAGGGAAGGAGTAAAGGAACTTGCCAGGTCAGAAAGCAAGCGGCAGAACTCGGACTCACACTGCAGCCCTGACTCCCTGGTCAGTGGTTTTTACACATGTATACAATGAAGCCAGCAATCTGAAGAGCCGAAGGAAAAGCAGTCCAGGCTGAGACCACAGTCACAAACAGGAAAGTGACGCCGACTGCGTGAAACAGAAAGGAGGCGAGTACGGTGGACGTGGAGAGTGAGGCAACGAATAGTCCAGGTGGAGCTTGAGGGGAGCTTTGCAGTAAGGCCAAGAAAAGAAAATGGCGGGCATGCACAGCACTGACTTCTGTGGACCTCAAGAAAATAACACCCTTCTCTGCTCACCTAGATCAACAGTGCTCAGACAGCATTCGAAACAAAGCAAGGTCTAATTATCCACTAGTCCAGCTCTCACTTCCTCCTACAAAATAACGTGGTTTTCACTTGATCTTAAAACTAGGGATTCTCAAGTAGAAGCCCAAGGTATACTAACTATACACATGAAGTAAAGCCAATCAAATGTAGAAAACATACAGCAGAAGGACAACTGATTTTTATCAATAATTTAACCTGATAAGATAAAGTTACTTATATAGTTATTTATAAATATAAAAAAAAAATCTTACAAGTTGAATGACAATATGTCCCAAAGGAAAGCACAGAATCAAATCTTTATTTTATAAACAGATAGCTGAACAAAACGGTATTTTCCATTTTTTTTATATGCTGGAAAAACAAGAGTACACAGTAGGCATTAATCCAGAAAGTATTAATATAATATCAGGACCACATACACTATGGGAGAAAGTTAACTTGATGACGTTAGATATACATGAGAACTAATTATAGTGAATAAAAAAATGCGGTAATATCATAATTTGAGTATTTAACCTTAATCATTTGATTAGGCCTTTTAAAAATTTCAGGTAGATATCACATTAACCATTGAGCTCGAGACAAATATTTCCAGCAAATCTTCAATTCTGAATTAACACAACTACCATAGTCAAGCACAAAGGAAGTTTACCTGCAGTAGGATCTTTAGCCAATGAGTTATCCAAGGCACTTGTTACTGCCTGGAAAAGATTCATTTTCTGAGTTTGCCCTGTGAAAATTAAAAAAAAAAAATAACATTTCATACATTGTAAAATATATAAAAACTAACCAGTTTCTTAACAGTTGATTACAACTTGATTAAAATCAAGGTAGAAAGGAGGGTATAGAATATATTATGTGAATTTATTGGATTATTTACAATGATGCCGGGTTCATGGAAGATAAAAAAGCAATACGGATTTCAAGAAGCTTGTTGATGAGGCAAAATTTGCACATATTAATTAAAAACAAGTATAAAAAAGGAAGAAGGAATATAATCAAGTGAACAAATGTGTGCAGACAATAAAAAAGCTCTGGAAAGTCAGCAAAAGGAACCAGCCAGAGTGAGGGTGGTTAGGGAAGACGCTCTGGCCGGCTGGTAGGAAACTCAGCCACAATGACGGCACGGGACCAGGGGCCTGTGTTGACTATGCCATGAGAAGCAAATGGTCATGGGCATGAAACAATGAGAAAGGCTAACAAGAAGCTGCAGTACCCGGAACTGCAGTGTTTGGAGAATACCATAATCCCACACCCAAACACGTGAGACTCGGCCTATTCTTAATGGTCAAGGAGAATCTCTGCAGGACAACCTCCACCTCCCTCAATGGGTAGTCAGGAGGGCTGAATGGAACACACACGTAAAGCACCTGGAACAGTGCCTGCCACAGTGAGTGCTGAACAAACATTAGCTATTTATTGCTAGATTTTGGACTTGGTCCACGTCCTTCATCTTGACCTTGGCATTACTCTGAATGGTATAAAGCTTTATTTGATAGTTTCCAAATGTTGGAACTCAGAAACATCACGACTTCAGCACTTTGATTTAAGCCTCGGTGCTGCCCAGTGCCCACAGACATCCCAGAACTTTGGGTCAACTCCTCTCCAAAAGCACTATCCAGAGCAGAGAAAGGCTTCTGTCTGAATCTTCTCTGACCCACAGGCCCAATCTTCGCTCTAGTGCCTGATCCATGCACTGGTGCTCACCTTAACCCCAGCCATGCTGATATCAAATCCCGCCAACATCTGCTTATGCTGACCACCGTCCCAGCCAACCTCTGTGCTCCTCAGCAGCCTGGAGTGTCCCAAAAGCCAAGGTCTAATTCCCAGGGTGGGTCACAGCAGCTACTGCTGTTACCATCAACCCTCTGGCTGTGAGACACACTGGTCACTCATCCTTTCCCTGGAGATCCATCTTCTTCCCAAGCCTGGCCTGTCTCCACAGCTGGCTCTGATCTATGACATCTTGAATCTTCCATTATCCACTGACACCCAGCCTTCTGACTTTCTGCCTGCTCTGGCCTCAGATGTCTCTCCGACCCCTTCAACACTGCTGAACGCCCAGGCTTCAGGTCTTGGAATACCCCATCAGACCTGCCCTGCTGCCTTCTGTACCCAAAAGACAGGCCTGCTTCTACTCTTACTGCTGGTAGGGATAATAGGAATTTATTAAGAAAGTATTGTTATATCACCTACGTCAAAGGATACACAATCATACCACATGTCCATGATCACGTCATAATTTATTTGTCTTCAAGCTAAGCTTTTATTATTTAATAGATATTTTACTTAAATCCTTCTCCATTCTATAAAAAAGTGTTTATTGGTGCCCAGCATCAGATGATAATGGTTTAGGGTAAACTTTTTTCCCAACCCCCATGACATTCCCACTCTTTCTCCTATTTCATACATTTCCTAAAGTAAGATTTTTATTTGTCTATTAGGATTTTCATAGCTAAGAACCTAGGAAGAATGAAAATGCCTAAACATCAAAGCTGGTATTTATTTCAAGTCTGCTGACTATTTGAATTAATACTGAATGCCCCCAGGACATCTTATCTCATTGCTGCACAGCAAGTTTTCAGTAGGAAGAAAGCAAAGACTTTAATAATAAAAATCCTACAAAGGAAATCTGGAAAGTATTGCTTGATAACCACAAAGAATTTACTTATCTTATAGGAAAATAATTTACAAATAAGGGTATTTAAAGGTTATATTTTCATGTGAGCACATAAACTTTCACTCCTGAATACTTTTTTTCAAACAGATTCAAAATTTTAGGTTTTGGATTAACTGCTATTCTGCTAGACGCTTTTAAAAGTTTTAAATGACAATTATTAAGACAGCAACATCTTTTGATTCTTTTCAAAGTTGCAGTACGATTTGCGGATGGGTCAGGAAGAAATCACAAGTTACTCAAGGTAAGATCATTTTAAATATTTATTTTCCTTAGACTTACTTATTCTCCTGTAGGTTACCCCAAAGACCACTGATAAAATATGCCTATGTCCCCTCATGATAAGATAAACACACCTGTCGAATGTCTAACCAAAGCCATACCACTGGTAAGATGTTAAACGAGAAAAAAAATGTCTATGAACACCACTAAAAAATGATTAAACACAGTTGTCAAATCATACAATTATCAGTATTAATAAATGTCTGCTAAACTTCAAAACCAGAGTGACAACTCTTCTTTCCAAGATAAAAAGATAGAACAAAACAAACATAAAAACATACACAGCAGTGCAATTTCCCAGTCAAGGATGCAAGCTAGTGGGTACCCATAGGTAAAACGGGGCTTTATGGGTGGCATTGAGCTGCTCACTCGAAATTGTCCTAAGTAGAGCATTGTGAATGACCAGGTCACATCATCACTGCTGCAAAGACAAAGTGACACTCGGCAGGATATAAGGGACACAACAGAACACAAGCTACCAGACGGTAGGGATTCTGATCCGCTCTCGATCAGAGGTACATGCTCCGCATTTACAACAATGTCTGACACGTGGTAGGTGCTCACTAAATATCTGCTGCATGAATGACTGAACAAATACACATGAGGCAGAGCGAAGCTTGCTCACCAAAAAAAAAATAAACAAAGCAAATTATTAATCACCCACTTAAAGAGAAAGGAACGGGGTAGGAAAAAAGATCTACCAGCGTCACAATTCAAAGACAGACAGCAGGAGAATGGGAGCGGGGGAGAGGTGATATTGCAGTAAGAGTCTAATGGAACAGTCAGTTATTCTAAATATTCAGTATGCAGTACTGTTGAAGGAAGAGAGGAGCCTTCCAGAGCTAGAGCATCTGAGACAAAAGAGGCAAATGGGTGCCCAAGGAGCACTCTCCAGAAATAAACAAGGTCAACAGCAGGGCATGTAGACAGTAAGTGCACTTGTAGTTAGACCGCAAACAAAGAAAAATACACAGCTATGATATGGAAAGTTAGGGTCTACGTTCAGAAAACGAAGCTTCCAACAACACATTCGGCCCTGGCCCTCCTCTGAGCTGCCACAGTCCTTGGTATAGACCTGTGTATTACCGCACTTCCTCGTCATACTCCTTAGAGACCTCAGCACTGAGCACAGTGCCTACCACACGCACCACAATCAGTATATGCCTGTTGAAGTGCGATGAATGAATGATTTCAGTGGCATAATCTGGCACTAACCATATTGGGAAATGGAAGGATGCCTAAGAAATCACCTATTTTCTTCCAACAAAACCCACCCCTCCAGATACCTTATTCTCCAGGATCCCTTTCTATGTGCCAGGTATGTACCTCTATCTCATTCTAATCCCTATTAAAGGGTCTCCTAACCTCTACTCCATAAAGTTAGTTTCATGGAGAATTCAAATATCAAGGACAGAATGTTTTATACTAAAATGTAAATGAAGGATCTATAAACACAAATGCCTTTTTAGGTGCCAGTGTATACTGCATATGGATGAAAAGGAAGACAGTAAAAGGGGGTGGGGGTCACCTGAGGCCAAAATTGGGAGGACCCAAGAGCCTTACAGTTGCAGAGACTGTGGCAAGGGCCCCTAGCTTCCCCTTGTCCAGGCCCCAGGTAACCTCAGCCATGGTGTGACAAGCTATGGTTGCTTCCCTTCTTTTGCTGGCTCCTTCTCTACTCAGTCTCTGAACGGTTTTTAAACCCATCTAGATGCTAGTGCCTCCCAAACGGCATCTCCACTCCAGACCTCCCCTCTCAGCTCCTGACCTTTAGAGCCCACAGTCATCAGTTCTCCACACAGGTGTCTGGGCTTTTCTAACTCAACAAGCACAAAACTGAACTCTTGATGTCTGCTCCCAAAACCAGTCTTTCCCATCTGAGCAAACAGCACTACCCTCCAC
Source organism: Ceratotherium simum simum (assembly GCF_057802395.1). Classification (NCBI taxonomy): domain Eukaryota; kingdom Metazoa; phylum Chordata; class Mammalia; order Perissodactyla; family Rhinocerotidae; genus Ceratotherium; species Ceratotherium simum. The sequence continues at coordinate 6,227,669 of NC_141918.1, read as the reverse complement.
CCAAGCGCCCAAGCCAGAAACCAAGGAGGCATCCTTGAATGTCCTCTTTTTATTCATTCCTTCTATACAATCCATCAAATCCTACTTCCAAATACATTACTTCCAAATTATAGCTTAAAATCTAGTTCTACCAAGCTCTATTTCCAGAACTCACCATCTCTTTCCTGTTCCAGAAAACTACCTCCCAATGGGGATATAAATATGATGATCATTTTATTCACATTTTAGTAATTGCACAATTATGGAAGGGGGTTGAGCAGACCTATCGTGCTCTATTTCTCAAGCACTGGACTAAAGTTTCGTTGCTTTGAAGACAGAATTCGAGGTTCATCTTGTTGGTGAGAAAAAAATTGCTATTCACCTTTGTAGTATTTGCTGAGTGTTTCACAAAACTGCAACACCTCTTAGTAAATTACTTCTACATGCATTTTATTTAGCACATTGTTTATAATGGAAGCTCTGGAACTTGAATAATTACAATTCCAAAGCTAAAGCTACCACTAACTTGTCGTTGTAACCTTGGACAAACTATCTCAAGACCTCAGTTTACCTAACTGAAAAATGGGAATAAAAACATTACCTACCTCTAGGTTGTCCTAAGCATCAAATGAGATGATGAATGTAAATTTCTCTGCACACTGCCTGCTCGTAGTAAGCACTCAATAAATGTTCACTCTTAGTATTCACAAGACACACTTCCAAAAATGTCAGTGCCAGCATATGAGAAGTTATTAGACAAGGAAAAGGTAACCGTTTTCTTATTGTTTCCGATGTTCTGATGCTAGACACTGGATCTTTTGGAGACTACATAAAACTTGCAGAAGATATCGTACAAGTCATGCAACTGTCATATTGTGCGACGTGAGGTGTGCTACATGTCCTTCCTACCATTGGAAGCACTAGATGGCTTCCTCCTCCCGTCACCTACATCGATTACCCCTCCTTGGCTAAGGGGCAGCCTAGCCCAGCACAAGATTAGTACTAGGCTCAAATACGAAGCCTGGGAAGAACTTTCCTGTCTCTGGGAAGAACGTGTTCTGTGACCTTAGGAAAATCAATTCAGTTACTAAGTTCCTCCCTTATCTCTTACCTGCCAAAGCAAAGAAAAAAATCTGTTTCTTTTAATACCGCTGCTTGTACTTAGCGGCCCAGCCCCGGGCAAGCTGGGACAGTACCTAAGGCCAAGGTTGGGAAAGCAAGGATGGAGAACGAAGAAAGGGAGGCGTTCCCTGGGCACCACCACCTCCACCCTCAGGCCCTTCTAGACTTCGGTGTGCCCTCTCCCCCATCTCGAGGGGGCCAAGGGACTGCCTCTAGAAGGTGGAAGAGTCACAAAACTAGAGCGAGGAGAAAACCGGAGCCAGACTCTAAAGCAGGACCAGAGTCCAGAGAGCAGGGCAGGGATTATGCGAGGAGATCAGCCCGCCGGTCCCCGCCCCGCACGCGCGAGGCTGCACTCCTTGCCAGTGCCCGCGGGGCCGCGAGCCTCGGCTGCGGCGGGAGCGGACACGGCAGCCCCCAGCTCACCGTACTCCAGGGGCTCCGGGTCGGGCTGGAAAGTGAAGTGAGCCACCCGCCGACTCTGGGCCGTATCCTCGCCGGCCGAGGCGGGCTGCAGGAAGCCCCGCGGCACCCCCGCGCCACGCAGCCGACGCCAGCGTCCCCCGGCCCCGGCTGCACGAAGCCTCAACAGCCGGCCCGCAGTCCCCGCTCCCGCCGCCATCCCCACTCGCCGCCCGCGTTTGCAAGCTACGCCGCGGCTCTCTGCCCGCAGGGAGGGCGGAGCACCGAGGCGCCTTCCACATTGGTTGGGCCGAAGGGGCGGTCCCATGAAACGGACCAATCGGAGTTCGGAATTCGGGGGTGGGGAAGACTACGAAGACGGCCGAGCGGCTTTTCCCCGTCATGCGCATGCGAAGGAGGAGGTGGGGCTGGCGTGAGTGAGCAGGTGAGCGCCAATGAAATTGTCCCTAGAGGTGGAGCCTTCCCCCAGTCAGCTGCGTGGGCCGGGGACCGGGACGCGGGCCTGCGATGTTCCACGCTATGCCTGCCTTGGTTCTTTTCCAAAGTCGTTTACATTGTCAGTTCCGACGGCTTTTTCGTTTTAAGATTTATACTTTCTTTTAAAATGTAACGCTTTTTCTCCCCTCTCCTGTTCTTTACTTCTACTATCCTATAGGTGAGGGATGCAAAGGATTACTCATTGGCATTGGTTATTGGCTTTGAGTTTCAGAAAACTCAGGAATCACTGCTCGAAGCCTCCGCCCTTTATTCAAACTCCCCTTAAATGCTTAATAAGCATGTATAGGTTTTTATTGATTTTGTTTTTCTGTATTTAGATGAGAGTGAGAGGTGAACTTAGATTTCATCCTGCAGATCCGCTTAATAGGAATGCAGATGCATTTTTGCTCAGGTGCAGCGAAAATGACCTGACGGGCTTACTGTGATTAGCTTAGAAACTTGGAGAATTCGAATCATTAATTTAAATTTATAATAATCAACTTTGTAAATTTTCTTTTTACAAATCCAAATGTTTAAAAGGATACCTTCTCTGTGCGTGAATTTACAAATCACAGTAAAATATGATGGAGACAAAAGTGAAAGTGTTTCCATCAGATGAAGATGGGAGAGTGGGAAAGGGCAGGCCCAGAACGGAATTTGAAGAAAGATGGGAAGAGAATGAAGAGGAAGGAGTAGGGGAAAAGAATGTTCTTCTACTGTTATTCCTGGTCTCCCTACCCATCTTTGGTTTTGCAAGGAGGCAAGGGAGATACATATACTATATAAATGTGTATACTCATTTAGCAAACATTTATTGAGCATCTACGATATACAAGACACTAGTGCTGATAAGGGCAGCGATTAATGTTTGCATTACTTAGATATTTTAAAGTTTAACCAAATAATTTTGTAAGAATAAAGAAAACTGACATCAGGTATACCTATATTAAATTTAATAGGTAAATATCCTCACCTGCACCAGTGCCTGAAATTGTTCCCACTGTTTATCTGATAACTCAAGAGGCAGACACAGTTGAGTGCAGAAATGGGGTGAGAGGATGGCAGAGAGATGCACTAGCTGCCTATTTTCTGTCTGGCATTAAGAGACAGAAATTAGAAACTGCCACAGGGAAAACCAGAATTGTGTCTCCCTTATTCCTACTCCCACACCAAACCCAAAAATTCAACATTTTGAGAAGTTTTAATCTTGGTTTTTGTTAGTATTTACTTCTGTTTAATGGTGTGTGTGTGTGTGTGTGTGCTGTGTTGTGTTTTTCCATTTTTGTGTGCATGAAGCATATTTTTTATTTTATTTTAACAGAGGAGAGAGGAAAAAAAATAATGAAGGATCTATAAACACAAATGCCTTTTTAGGTGCCAGTGTATACTGCATATTGATGAAAAGGAAGAAAGTAAAAGGGGGTGGGGGTCACCTGAGGCCAAAATTGGGAGGACCCAAGAGCCTTACAGTTGCAGAGACTGTGGCTAGGGCCCCTAGCTTCCCCTGTCCAGGCCCCAGGTAACCTCAGCCATGGTGTGACAAGCTATGGTTGCTTCCCTTCTTTTGCTGGCTCCTTCTCTACTCAGTCTCTGAACGGTTTTTAAACCCATCTAGATGCTAGTGCCTCCCAAACGGCATCTCCACTCCAGACCTCCCCTCTCAGCTCCTGACCTTTAGAACCCACAGTCATCAGTTCTCCACACAGGTGTCTGGGCTTTTCTAACTCAACAAGCACAAAACTGAACATTCCTTCTTCAGAATGACACCGGGCTCCCTTTCTGTCACCACCTGTGCAACCTGTTGCCTGTTTGGACTCAGCCTGCTTTTGGACACCCATCTTATATAGCAACATAATATTTTGCAGTATTATGTCCTGGCCCCTGCTCTCATTCAAACTCAACCAGAGGCATCAGGGAGGCAAGCAGCAAATGAGTCAAATTCTTGCTTTTAGAATTTTAAAATAGATTTTAAAGCTGATGGCAGAGACAATAATTCGAGAAAAGAGTTTGAGATTTAAAGACTGGTTTCTGGGTATTGAACCTCAAGAACCTGAATGACTTAGGGCATAAAATTTATGATCTAAACAAAAGATTATAAAGAACATGCTAATTAAAGAGCCAGTTTTTCCCACCTTCCATGGAGATACAGCCATAGAACACAAAGAACAGCAGGTGTCTTACTGTGTAGATGGGCCTGAAGGAGTATCAAAGGGCCCTCAAACTCCCCACCACAGCATGGCATTCAGAGCAGCAGAATGCTTCTTCCATATGGCCAAGAGAGATGCAGATGACAGCAAGGCCCAGCAGTCAGAATGATGAGGGACTTGTATCCGGAATATGTTTTTTAAAAATTCTTACACTTAACAATAAAAAGGTAAATTACCCAATTAAAAAATAAGCAAAGGGGCCGGCCTGGTGACGTAGCAGTTACGTGCACGCGCTCTGCTTCTGCGGCCCCCAGTTCACAGGTTCAGATCCTGGGCGCGCACCGACACACCACTTGTCGAGCCATGCTGTGGCGGCATCCCATATAAAGTGGAGGAAGATGGGCATGGATGTTAGCCCAGGGCCAGTCTTCCTCAGCAAAAAGAGGAGGATTGGCATCGCATGTTAGCTCAGGGTTAATCTTCCTCACAAAATTAAATAAGCAAAGAACTCTCATTCATTGTTGATGGGAAAGCAAAATGGTACAGCTCCTTTGGAAGACAGTTGGCGGTTTCTTGCAAAACTAAACATACTCTTGCCATGCAATCCAGCAATCACACTTCTTGGTATTTACCCAAACGAGTTGAAAACTTATGTCCACATAAAAACCTGCACACAAATTTTATAGCAGTTTTATTCATAATTGCCAAAACTTGGAAGAAACTAAGATGTTGTTCAGTTGGTGAATGGATAAACTGTGGTACATCCAGACAATGAAATATTATTCAGCACTAAAAAGAAATGAGCTATCAAGCCATGAAAAGACATGGAGGAACCTTAAATGTATTTTACTAAGTGAAAGATGCCAATCCAAAAAGTCTAACTACTGTATGATTCCAACTAAATGACATTCTGGAAAAGGCAAAGCTATGGAGACAGTAAAAACATCAGTGGTTGCTAGGGTTTTGGAGGTAGGGGAGGAGTAAATAGGCGAAGCACAGAGGATTTTTAGGGCAGTGAAAATACTCTGTACAACAGTATAATGATGGCTACATGTCATTATACATTTGTTCAAACCCATGGAATGTACAACACCAAGAGTGAACTGTAATGTGTACTATGGACTTTGGGTGATTATGATGTGTCAGTGTAGGTTCATTCATTGTAACAAATGTACCACTCTGGTGGGTATATTGATAATGCGGGGGCGGGGCTATGCATGTGTGGGGGCAGAGAGTATATGGGAAAACTCTACCTTCTGCTCAATTTTGCCGTGAACTTAAAATGGCTCTAAGTAGACATTTCTCCAAAGAAGACATACAAATGGCCAATAAACACATGAAAAGATGCTCAACATCATTACTCATTAGGGAAATGCAAATCAAAACCACAATGAAATACCACTTCACATTCACGAGGATGGCTAAAATAAAAAAGACATCTGTAGGGCCGGCCCCGTGGCTTAGTGGTTAAGTGCGTGTGCTCCGCCGCTGGCGGCCTGGGGTTCGGATCCCCGGCGCGCACCAACGCACCGCTTCTCTGGCCATGCTGAGGCCGAGTCCCACATACAGCAACTAGAAGGATGTGCAGCTATGACATACAACTATATACTGGGGCTTTGGGGGGAAATAAAATAAATAAATAAAATCTTTAAAAAAAAAAAGACATCTGTAACAAGTCTTGGTTAGGACATGGAGCAATTGGAACCCTTGTACGTTGCTGGTGGCAATGTAAAATGGTGCAGCTGCTGTGGGGAAACAGCTTATCAGTCCCGCAAAATGTTAAACCTAGATTTATCATATGACCCAGCAATTCTACTCCTAAGTATATACCCAAGAGAAATGAAAACATACATACATGCAAAAACTTGTACACAGATGTTCATAGCAGCATTGATCATAATAGCCAAAAAGTGGAAACAATCCAAAAGTCCATCAACTGATATGGATAAACAAAACATAGTATTTCTATACAACGGAATGTTGTTTGGCAATAAAATTAAATGAGGTACTGCTACATGGATGAACTCTGAATACATTATGCTAAGTGAAAGAAGCCAGTTACAAATAAGTCACATATTGTACAATTACAATTATATAAAATGTCTAAAACAAGCAAATCAATAGAGACAGAAAGTAGATTAGTGGTTGCCAGGGGCTGGCGAAAAAGCGTGATGGGGAGTGACTGCTATTGGTTACAGAGTTTCTTTTGGGGGTGATGAAAATGTTCTAAAATTAAGTAATGGAGGGCCGGCCCTGTGTCTTAGTGGTTAAGTGTGCGCGCTCCGCTACTGGTGGCCCGGCTTCGGATCCGGGCGCGCACCAACGCACTGCTTCTCTGGCCATGCTGAGGCCATGTCCCACATACAGCAACTAGAAGGATGTGCAACTATGACATACAACTGTCTACTGGGGCTTTGGGGGAAAAAAAAAGGATTGGCAATAGATGTTAGCTCAGAGCCGGTCTTCCTCAGCAAAAAGAGGAGGATTAGCACGGATGTTAGCTCAGGGCTGATCTTCCTCACAAAAAAAAAAAAAAAAAAAAAGAACGGCTTTATAAAATTAAGTAATGGCGATGGTTGCACAAATTTGTGAATACACTAAAAACCACTTAATTGTACAATAAAAAGGTAAATTTAATGGCATATAAATTATGTCTTAGTAAAGCTGTTGTTTAAAAACCAAGTTATAGAAAAATAAGGAAGTTACATTTGTACGCCTATATATGTGAATTAGGAGATTCATCCCCCTACAGCATGCATTTGACAACACGTATGTCAGTTCACAGACTGTCTGAAACTGGTTTCCATTCAGGACTGGGGATACTTAGATGGAAGAGCTCCATGATTGGCCTTGCTTTGCTGATTACCACATGGAATGATCCTGTTGGGATCATTCCAAAAAGAAAGTCCAATATAGGGTCAATGCCAATGTATTAGTTTCCTAGGGCTGTTGTGATAAAGTACCACAAACTGGGTACAGAAATTTAGTCTCACAGTTCTGGAGGCTAGAAGTCCAAGATGAAAGTGTTGGCAGGGTAATGACCCCTCTGAAACCTCTAGGGGAATCCTTCCTTGCCTCTTCCTAGCTTCTGGTGGTTTGCCAGCAATCTTTGGTATTCCATGGCTTGCAGCTGCGTAAATCCAATCTCTGCCTTTGTCGTCACATGATGCTCTCATGTCCGTCCTTTCTGTCTCCGGTGTCTTCACATGGCCATCTTCTTATGTGGAGACCGATCTTATTGGATTAGGAGCCCACCCTACTACAGTAATGATCTCATCTTAACTAATTACTATTTCCAAATAAGGCCATATTCTGAGGTAGTAGGTGTTAGATACTGGCGGTGGGGTTCCACATATCTTTTGGGGGATGAACACGATTCAAGCCATAACAGCCAGAGACTTGGCCGCAGAACAGAAGCTGAATGGATGGATGCTTTTGATGAACTTTCTGGAGATGCTTGCATTGTTAAAGAGTTTTTATAAATTGTTTAATAGATTTCTCCCAATATGACATTCTATGATTTGGGGAAGAGTTAAAGAAACTGGAGGTATTTGGTCTATATAAGCTTTTTAAAATGATATATTAATTTTTCTTAAATGTTTGATGAACTCTGTTGTAGAAAAAGGTTAAATTTGCCATTTGGCTCCAGAGGGAGGAACAAGAAACAGAAGAAGCAAGTTCCAGCTCAATATAAAGAACTTCTTACTAAGGAGACTGTCAGGAAGTAATGAATTCTCTGTCATTGGAGATAGTCAGTACAAGATGGATGAACACTATTGGATGAGCTTCTTGAGAGGATGTATGCTTCATTTAGGAGTTGTTTATGGTCTTTCTAATTTTAAGAATCTGATTCTAGTATTCACTAGTGTGTATTGAGAGCCTTGCATGTGCCAGGCGCTGTGTTTTAATGAAAATTATTTTAAGCCAACCCATGGATCTAAGCCACCTGTACCATCCAGCATGTGAGTTATCCCTCTTTCTGCCTTTCCCGTACATCAGGGCAACTTCTCTCTGGTTTCTTATCTCCTGCAGGGGCTTGAGATGCATGGTGAACAATCTTTCAGGAACCTGAACCATTCCACGTGGACAGAAACCCTGTGAGCAGTCACTCTGAAAGGATATCCTTCAAAGTGACGTTATCTGGCATTTGTGCTCAGACAGGTGGGAGGATTTAGATACAAATGATGGCTGAGAATACTGCTCCAAATACTGATATCTGCCTGTATGTATAACAATGTTTCAGAGAGAGCCACTTCTCTGTAAATGAAAATACATGCCAGCCTGGGAGTAGTGATTATTTTTACATTCTCATAATAATTTATGAGTATTGACAGGTTTCTAAAAGCCCAATTGATGTTATGGCATACATAATCATGAGTGTTGGGACCAAAAGATATTTTTGAGACCTATATCTTACCTTACCTCTATTTTTTTTTTCTGTTGTGACTTTTATCCATTATCTCATTTCAAAACTTTGAACAACTGGCACTCCTGGAGGCATCAGAGACTTTCTAAGGCTATTGGGAATATCTGATGGTGACCAATGTGGAAAAGGAGGGAAGAGAACCTGGGCAGGTGAGCAGAGGTCACCACCAATGACTCTTGACAATGTGTTCTCTCCACCATGTAAAGCCACCCTTAAACACAGGTAAAATAGAAGTCCACCTATGTCACATTGTGCACACATTTAACCTACACAAATTAATATGAGATTTTAAGGAGAGCAGATGATTCTTTCTTCTTTCTTATCAAAGAGTTTAAGCCCTAGACCAGGGATCCTCAACCTTGACTTCACATTAGAATCACATGGGGAGGAGGAAGTCAAGATGGCAGCGTAGGCAGACTCTGAACTCACCTCCTCCCGCGGACACAGCCAATTTACAACTACTCGTGGAAAAATTACCCCTGAGACAGAACTGAAAACTGGATAAGAGGAACTCCTGCAACAACAGACAATCCTAATTGAGGTGGAAGAGGCAGAAACTCCCTTCTGGAGAGGAAAAACGCCGCCTTCACAAGCCCCAGTGCCTCACGGCAGCCCGGGAGCAGACCACAGGTCCGCAGCCTCCCTGGAGGAGCGGGGCCCTGAGCAGGGGGGCACCCCCGCTGTGGGCATTTTGTGGACCCAGCACAGTCGAGATGAGCGGCATAATATCTGACTTTGCCTGCCACTAAAACATTGGCGAGCCATCCCAGAAAAGCTGGTTCACAAAGAAATTAAAACCGGCTCTTAAAGGGCCCATGCACAAACTCACCCGTTTCAGAAAGCAACCTAAAATCACCGGAAAGAAAGGTGCACAGTGCTGTGGTGAAAAGAGACTCAACTAATAGGCCCTGAGTGCATCTCAGTGAGAGGTGAGACCTCTCCAGGGAATGGGACATTGGCGGTGGCCATTGTTGTGGCCTGGTGTGGGCGTGCTGACACAGACGCCATTGGAGTTCTCCCTGGGGCCTGCTAGCCCAGGGTCTGCCCCACTCGCTAGAGCACTGATTTAATCCAGCTCAGCCAGGGCAGGCAGCCCACCCTAGGGACTGGCCCCACCCAACAACAAGCCCTCAGGCAACTTGTGGGCCTGCATAGATTGGTGACTGGATTCTCTGCAGCCTGGCAACTGAGCCGACTTCAGCGGGGCAGGACGTGCACAAGGAGCAGGTGGAGAGTGTGGGGTGGTGGTGGAGTGTGTGGGACTCCCACTGGGTCTGCTTCGGGAGGTCGGGGCACGCACACGGGGCAGGACCGTGTTGACTGTGTGTGTGGACCTGTGGGTGGCAGGGCTTGTCAGCTGCAGAAGACTTGTGCTTCTCAAAGACCCACATAGGGGGTTTGCCCCACCTTCCAAAGCCTGAAACAATTGGGTGCTCCTGTGCCTGAGGCCAGCCCCACCCAGCTGCAATCCTCAGAGAGCTGACAAGAGACCTAAAGGCTGGAGGCTTATAGCAATTGTAAGGCCCTGAGCCCAACAACCTGCCACGCTGGGGGCCTACTCACTTAAAAGAAATACTGCAACACAAATGTGGTATTAGAACTTGCAGCCAACTGTGCTGGGGCTCCCCACACCTGATAAAGAGACTGAAGGGCCCACAACAACTACAAGCAGCTGAGCACTACAACAGCTGGCCAGGAGCATAACTCGGCCTCCCTGGGCACCTACAGGGAGAGCAAAAGGCCACAACAGAAGGACACACGTAGCCCACAAAGGGGTCACCCCTGGAACATTGAGAACTGAGGGAAGCACACTGCAGGCCTCTTAAGCCATCACTTACATAAGGTCACCTATCCAAGAACAGGAGATGTAGCTGACCTTCCTAATATGTAGACACAAGCACAGGGAAAGAGGCAAAATGAGGAGGCAAAGGAATACATTCCAAGCAAGGGAACAGGACAAAACCCCAGAAAAGGAACTAAGTGAAACAGAAATGAGCAACCTAACTGACAGAGAGTTCAAACAAACAGCGTTAAGGATGCTCACTGATCTGGGGAGAAGAATAGATGAACTCAGTGAGAATGTCAACAAAGAAATGGAAGATATAAAAAAGAACAAATCATAAATGAAGAATACAATACTGGAAATGAAAAATTCATATGAGGGACTCAAAAGCAGAGTAGAAGATACAGAAGAACGGATCTGTGAGCTGGACGAAAGACTAGAAGAAATTACCGAAGGTGAACAGGTAAAAGAGAAAAGAATTAAAAAGAGTGAGGACAATCTAAGGGACCTCTGGGACAACATCAAGCGCACGAACATCCATGTTATAGGTGTCCCGGAAGGAGAAGAGCGAGACAAAGGGGCAGAGAATCTATTTCAAGAAATAATAGATGGAAACTTCCCTAACCTAAGGAAGGTAACAGACATCCAGGTACAGGAATCACAGAGAGCCCCAAACAAGATAAACCCAAAGAGGCCCACACCAAGACACATCATAATCAAAATGTTTGGAATTAAAGATAATGAGAGAATCCTAAAAGCCGGAAGAGAATGTCAAGTTAGATACAAAGGAAACCCCATAAGGCTATCAGCTGACTTCTCAGAAGAAACCTTACAGGCTAGAAGAGTGGCACAATATATTTAAAGTGCTAAAAGGAAAAAGCTTACAGCCAAGAATACTCTACCCAGCAATGTTATCATTCAAAATGGAAGGAGAGATCAAAAATTTCCCAGACAAGCAAAAATTAAAGGAGTTCATCAACAAGAAACCAGTACTACAAGACATGTAAAAGGGACTGATTTAAGGGAAAAAGAGAAGACCACAAATAGGAAAAATTATCTATTTCCATGATAAGAGGGTAATGGATACAAATGCACAAAAAAGAGGTTAGATATGATATCAAAAGCATAAAATGAGAGAGGAGGGGAGCTAAAGGGTAGAGCTTTCAGACAGACGTCAAAGTAAGAGACCATCAATTCTGTATAGAAGGAGAAAGGAACAGAGAAGGACTACTAAAACACTGAGAAAAAAATAAAGTTTAAAAATGGCAGTAAATACATACTTATCAATAGCTACTTTAAATGTCAATGGACTAAATGTTCCAATAAAAAGGCATAGGGTGGCTGAATGGATAAAAACACAAGACCCATATATATGCTGCATACAAGAGACACACTTCAGACCTAAAGACACTCACAAACTGAAAGTGAAGGGATGGAAAAACATACTCCACGCAAATGACAATGAAAAGAAAGCTGGGGTAGCAGTACTCATATCAGACAAAATAGAGTTTAAAACAAAAACTGTAAAAAGAGACAAAGATGGGCATTACATAATGATCAAGGGAACAATCCAACAAGAGGATATAACACTTGTAAATATCTAGGCGCCCAATGTAGGTGCACCTAAATATATAAAGCAATTATTAACAGACATAAAAAGAGAAAGAGACAGTAACACAATAATAGTAGGGGACTTGAACACTCCACTTACACCAACGGATAGATCATCCAAACAGAAGATCAATGAGGAAACATTGGCCTTAAATGACACATTAGAACAGATGGACCTAGTAGATATATACAGAGCATTCCATCCAAAATCCGAAGAATACACGTTCTTTTCAAATGCACATGGAACATTATCCAGGATTGATCATATATTAGGCCACAAAACAAGTCTCCATAAATTTAAGAAGACTGAAATAATACCAAGCATCTTTTCTGACCACAACGGTATGAAACTAGAAATCAACTATAGGAAGAAAATCAGAAAAGCCACAAATACGGGGAGATTAAACAAAATGCTACTGAACAATGACTGGGTCAACCAAGAAATCAAAGAAATCAAATATACCTGGAGACAAATGAAAATGACAATACAACATGCCAGAATTTATGGGATACAGCAAAAGTGGTTCTAAGAGGGAAGTTTATAGCAATACGGCCCTATCTCAACAAACAAGAAAAATCTCAAATAAACAATCTAACTATGCACCTAAAGGAACTGGAAAAAGAAGAACAAACAAATCCCCAAATCAGTAGAAGAAGGGAAATCATAAAAATCAGAGCAGAAATAAATGAAATAGAGACCAAAAAAACAATAGAAAAAATTAATAAAACCAAGAGCTGGTTCTTTGAAAAGCTCAACAAAATTGACAAACCTTTAGCTAGACTCACCAAGAAAAAAAGAGAGAAGGCACAAATAAGTAAAATCAGAAATGAAAGAGGAGAAATTACAACAGACACTTCAGAAATGCAAAAGATTATAAGAGAATACTATGAAAAGCTATATGCCAACCAATTCGACAATCTGGAAGAAATGGATAAATTCTTAGAATCATACAACCTTCGAAAACTGGATTAAAAAGAAGTAGAGAATTTGAATAGACCAATCACCAGTAAGGAGATCGAAACAGTAATCAAAAACCCCCCCAAAAATACGAGTCCAGGACCAGATGGCTTCCCTGGTGAATTCTACCAAACATTCAAAGAAGAATTAATACCTATCCTTCTCAAACTCTTCCAAAAAATTGAGGAAGGGGGGAAGCTCCCTAACTCATTCTACGAAGCCAACATTACCCTGATACCAAAACCAGACAAGGACAACACAAAAAAAGAAAACTACAGGCCAATATCACTGATGAACAGCGATGCAAAAATCCTCAACAAAATACTAGCAAATTGCATACAACAATTTGTTAAAAAGATTATCCACCATGATCAAGTGGGATTTATTCCAGGGATGCAGGGATGGTTTAACATTCGCAAATCAATCAACGTGATACACCACATTAATAAAATGAAGAATAAAAATCACATGATCATCTCAATAGATGCAGAGAAAGCATTTGACAAGATACAGCACCCATTTATGATAAAAACTCTGAATAAAATGGGTATAGAAGGAAAGTACCTCAACATAATAAAGGCCATATATGACAAACCCACAGCTAATATCATCCTCAATGGTGAAAAACTGAAAGCTATCCCTCTGAGAACAGGAACCAGACAAGGATGCCCACTCTCACCACTCCTATTTAACGTAGTACTGGAAGTCCTAGCCAGAGCAATCAGGCAAGAGAAAGAAATCAAAGGGATCCAAATTGGAAAGGAAGAAGTGAAACTGTCACTATTTGCAGATGACATGATTTTATACATAGAAAACCCTGAAGAATCCACCAGAAAACTTTTAGAAGTAACAAACAAATATGGTAAAGTTGCAGGATACAAAATCAACATACAAAAATCAGTTGCATTTCTATACACTAACAATGAAGTAGCAGAAAGAGAAATTAAGAATACCATCCCATTTACCATTGCAACAAAAAGAATAAAATACCTAGGAATAAACTTAACCAAAGAGGTGAAAGATCTGTACACCGAAAACTATAAAACATTGCTGAAAGAAATTGAAGACGACACAAAGAAATGGAAAGATATTCTGCGCTCTTGGATTGGAAGAATTAACATAGTTAAGATGTCCATACTTCCTAAAGCAATCTATAGATTCAATGCAATCCCTATCAAAGTTCCAACAACATTTTTCACAGAAATAGAACAAAGAATCCTAAAATTTATATGGAAAAACAAAAGACCCCGAATAGCTAAAGGAATCCTGAGAAAAAAGAACAAAGCTGGAGGTATCACACTCCCTGATTTCAAAATATACTACAAAGCTATAGTAACCAAAACAGCATGGTACTGGCACAAAAACAGACACACAGATCAATGGAATAGAATCAAAAGCCCAGAAATAAACCCACACATCTATGGACAGCTAATCTTTGACAAAGGAGCCTAGAACATACAATGGAGAAAAGAAAGTCTGTGCAACAAATGGTGTTGGGAAAACTGGATAGCCACATGCAAAAAACTGAAAGTAGACCCTTACCTTACACCATACACAAAAATTAACTCAAAATGGATTAAAGACTTGAATGTAAGACCTGAAACTATGAAACTTCTAGAAGAAAACATAGGCAGTACACTCTTCGACATCAGTCTTAGCAACATATTTTCAAGCACCATGTCTGACCGGGCAAGAGAAACAATAGAAAAAATAACCAAATGGGACTACATCAAACTAAAAGGCTTCTGCACAGCAAAGGAAACCATCAACAAAACGAAAAGACAACCTAACAATTGGGAGAAGATATTTGCAAACCATACATCTGATAAGGGGTTAATCTCCAAAATATATAAAGAACTCTTGCATCTCAACAACAAAAAAACTAACAACCCAATTAAAAAATGGGCAAAAGACCTGAACAGACATTTCTCCAAAGAAGATATACAGATGGCCAACAGACACATGAAAAGATGTTCAAAATCATTAACTATCAGGGAAATGCAAATCAAAACTACAATGAGATATCACCTTACGCCCGTCAGAATGGCTATAATTAACAAGACAGGAAACAACAAGTGTTGGAGAGGATGTGGAGAGAAGGGAACTCTCATACACTGCTGGTGGGAGTGCAAACTGGTGCAGCCACTATGGAAAACAGTATGGAGATTCCTCAAAAAATCAAGGATAGAACTACCATATGATCCAGCTATTCCACTGTTGGGTATTTATCCAAAGAACGTGAAAACACCAATTTGTAAAGGTACATGCACCCCTGTGTTCATTGCAGCGTTATTCACAATAGCCAAGACTTGGAAGCAACCTAAGTGCCCATCAAGGGACGAATGGATAAAGAAGATGTGGTATACATACACAATGGAATACTACTCAGCCATAAGAAACGATGAAATCCAGGCATTTGTGACAACATGGATGGACATTGAGGGTATTATGCAAAGCGAAATAAGTCAGAGGGAGAAGGTCAAATACCGTATGATTTCCTTCATTAAGTAGTAGATAATAACAACAATACACAAACACATAGAGACAGAGATTGGATTGGTGGTTACCAGAGGGGAAGGGGGTAGGGGGGAGGGCAAAAGGGATAATTCGGCACATGTGTGTGGTGATGGGTTGTAATTAGTATTTGGGTGGTGAATATGATGTAATCTATGCAGAAATAGAAGTATAATGATGTACACCTGAAATTTATACAATGTTATAAACCAATGTTACTGCAATAAATAAAAAATTAAAAAAAAGAAAGAAAGAAAGAATCACATGGGGAGATTTCAAAATTTACAGATGTCCCGGCTCCATGTAGTAAACATTAGCAATACTCACAACTGTTTCTGTGCCTTCTTCTTCTAAAAATTCAGGCTGATCACACTTCCCCAGCTGCCTGAAATTAGGCCTGGCAATGTGACTTGCTTTGCCAAGAATTTGAGCACAAGTGTGGAGAACTACTCCTGAGTGGAAGGACTTAAGAGCTGATGGCCAGTTCTCTGTATTTCCTTCCTCTGCCTCATCAACAAGAACATTCCAGACACTAGAGCCGCCATCAACCTGTTCTTGGAGTGACACTACCAGGAGCATCCCCTGACCCCCCATCCACCCTTATTTGACATAGATCATAGTGAGAAAGAATTTCAAAATCTAAAGTTGTGTATTTTTTTTTTAATGGAATATGACTTCTAAGCACAAGCCAACTACTTTACACGGTGTTTCACTATTCTAGCCTATTCTGTCTTCAGGAAAATTCTGTTATGTGCATAGTGAAAGACAGTGTATTTGTCCACAATATGATGCATAAATGTGGCCACATGTATTATTGTGGATTTAAATGATTTTCAACCATAATTTGGCTACTCACAGTTTTTACCTTAGATATATTAGATTTTGGAATCTAACCACTCACAAATGATACAACTCTCCCCTATTGAGGCAATATGAAAATCCTTTACATACGTTTTTCAGTCTCTCAAAATAACTTGATGAACAAGGTCTTACTATCCTCATTTTATGGATGAGAAAACAGGATCTGATAGATTAATTGACTAATGTCAGTTTAAGTATCTTAAATCATTCCAATCCATCTTCTTCAAATATCAAAACCTGTGCCTTTATGCTGTCTTTCTCAAAAGTATTTTGCAGAATAATCTCTGAGAAATTTGTTAAAATTTGAGGTCCCCTGGACGCTACACTGAGAAATTCTTATTCATTAGCCCTGCATTAGTAAAGACTCTGTATTTGTAATAAGCTTCTCCACCCAGGGTCTTTGATACAGATGGTCTACATACTGTATAGACAAACCCTAGAAATACCACACAGCTTTTCTATACACTGTGTTCTCTGTCTAGAGGAGAGCAGCCACCACCTTAACCCACTTGCTCTTTTATCAGTTAGGGTCATTTGGTTACAGGCTACTGAAATCACCTCTGGCTAATTTAAGCAGAACTATAATTACTTTAGAAGATATGTGATGGCCCACAAAAAGTGAAGAAACAAATGGCTTAGAAGGAGCAGAAACCAAGGCAGCCCCAGAGATCCAGGTAACACGAGGTAATTATGGACTAATAAGGATATTAAAATTAAATAGGATGAATTGACTCTAACTATTTTATTTGTTTTTGAGTGATTCTGTTCAAGATTCAGTTTCTGGGGGAGAGAATCTGGTTAGCCCAGATTAGTTCATTGCTATCCCTTGACTAAGGAAGAAAAAGTTATCTTATTGACCAAGGCTATCTACAAAGTAAAAGAGAAGATCATCCAAACATAAATCAAGGAGCTGCTACCAACCAAAGGGGGAATTGGTACTTGGAAGCCAAAAGAAGACCTACTGACCCTGCAGTCATCCTCTCTGGGACATACCTGTGTGGCCTCCAGTCATGAGACTTTCACCGTGAAGTCCTTCCTCTGCGTTCTTCAACATAGACTGAAACATTACCAGTAGAAGACTGCTTTAATTTGCTTCTGAATTTCTGCAGGATAATGGTGGCCTCATAAATCTCAATCCCCCTACATCTTCTCTTAAAAAAGAAACAGAGTAAAAAGGAAAGCAAATTAAAAATTTAATTTAAATTAAATTAAATTAAAAAAAATTAAGCCAACACAATTTATATCTACAGAATAGTTAGGACACAGAAAAGTCTACAAACTCAAAATTCATGTGTAAGTGAAAAATGAAAAGACTTGGCATTGGGCTCACAGAGGTGGAGGGAGTTTAGAAAAAGCTTTGTTTAGAGGAAGAAAATAATCAGAATAATCCTATATATGTTGAAGAAATTAAATTCATACTTTAAACCCTTCCAATAGAGAAAACTCAAAGCTCAGATGTCTTCACTGGTGAACTCTACCAAATATTTAATGAAGAAATATTATCAATTCTATAAAAAAAAATTTCCAAGATATAGAAGATAAGGTAATACGTTCTAACTCATTCTATGATGACAGCATTACCCTGGTATTAAAATTAGATAAAGACATTATATGAAAGGAAAACTAAAAACATATATTCTTTATGAACATAGACACAAAAGTCCTCAACAAAATTCTAGCAAATATAAATAAAACAATATATTTAAAAAGATAGAACATCATGACCAAATGGAGTTAAATGTGGGAATGCAAGGTGACTTTAGCATTTGAAAATCAATCAATGCAATTCACCATATCAACAGACTGAAAAAGAAAAAAAAAAAGATAATTTCAATAGAGGCAGAAAAAGCATAAACAATCAAAAAGCAGAGATTGTCAGACTGAAAAAGAAAAAAAAAAGATAATTTCAATAGAGGCAGAAAAAGCATAAATAATCAAAAAGCAGAGATTGTCAGACTGGGTATAAAAATCAAGATCCAACTAAATGCTGTCTACAGGAGACACACTTTATATTCAGATGGAAAAGAATGGAAAAAGACATATCATGCAAACAGCAACCACAAGAAAGGTAGAGTGGCTATACTAATATCAGATAAAATAGACTTTAAAACCAAAGAAAAAGTTACTAGAGATAAATAGGGACCTTTTAAAATGACAAGAGTCAACCCATTAGGAAGATATAACAATTATAAACATATAGGCAAACTAAACAACAGAGCACCAAAATAGACAATGCAAAAATTGATAGAAATGAAGGGAGAAATAGACAATTCAACAATAACGATTGAAGACTTCAATACTTTACTTTCAATAGTGGATAGAATAACTAGGCAGAAGATTAGCAAGTAAGTAGACAACTTGAACACACGGTAAACCAACTAGATGTAGCAGACACCTATAAGACACTCTACCCAACAACAGTGGACTGTATATTCTTCTCAAGCGCGCATGGAACATTCTCCAGGATACACCACGTGTTAGGCCATAAAATAAACCTCAATATATTTAAAACAATAGAAATAATACAAAGTATGTCTCCTACCACAATAGAATGAAATTAGAAATCAATAACAGAAAGAAATTTGGGACACTCAGAAGTGTGTGAAATTAAACAACACACTCCCAAATAATCAATGGGTCAAAAAAGAAATGAAAAGGAAATGAGAAAACACTTTGAGATGAATGAAAATGAAGATAGAATATATCAAAGCTTATACGATGTAGCTAAAGCAGTACTTAGAGAGAAATTCATATCTGTAATATCTATGTTAAAAAAGAAAAAAGATCTCAAATCAACTACCTAAGCTCCCATCTTAAGATGCTGCAAAAAGAGGAGTAAACTAAATTTCAAGCAAGCAGAAAGAAAAAATAATAAAGATTAGAGTGAAAATTAATGAAATCAAGAATAGAAAAAGCAATAAAGAAAATCAATGAAACCAAAAGCTAGTTCTTTGAAAAGATCGAAAAAATTGACGAACCTTTAGCTACATTGACCAAAAAAAAGAGAGAAAAATCAAATTACTGGAAACAGAAGTGAAATAAAGGAAATGATCTCAGATAGAAGGAACACAAAGGATCAAAAAATGGTAAATAGGTCGGTAAATATAAAAGTTATCATCCTTTTCCATTTCCCAATTTTGTCAAAAGGCAAATGATTGTTTAAATTAAGAATTATAACTTTGTATTGTGAGGTTTATGACGTATCTAGATATAAAATATATGACAACAATAGTATAAAAATGGGAATATAAGTGAAATTACACTGTTCAAGGTTCTTACAGTTTTCATGAAGTGGTGTGATATTAGGTCTAAGTAGACATTGACATGTAAAGTCTTTAATCCATTTTGACTTGATTTTTGTGTGTGGTGTAAGATAAGCGTTCAGTTTCATTCCTTTTTATGTGGCTGTCCAGTTTTCCCATTTATTGCAGAGATTGTCCTTTCCCCATTGTATATTTTTGGCTCCTTTGTCATGAATAAATTGACCACACATACATGGGTTTATTTCTGGGCTCTTGATTCTTTTCCATTGATCTGTGCATCTGTTTTTATGCCAATATCATACTGTTTTGATTGCAATTGCTAGAGCAACCACTAAAAAACCTTTCAAAGAGGTATAGATGAAAAGCTAACAAAGGAATTAAAATGAAATAAATATTGTTAACCTCAAATAAGGCAAATATATTAAAAGATTATTGATAAGATTGCTATATTGGAAGCATCATCATCATCCTGTAAAAGAAAAATGGTTACATAAATAAAATGGAGTAGATTAACTGTTATATACCATAGAGGCAGTGAGAGAAGTAATATGTTTAAATACCAATTCTTCCATTTCTGGCTGTATGACCTTAAGTGTATCACTTAATCTTTCTGAGTCTCCTGGGGAGAACATTAGAACTTACCCAGAGAAATGTCAGGTTCATAAGATCACATAATACATAAAAGAGATTGGTACAAAGCAGTTGCTCAATAACTATTTGTTGAATTAATTAGCTAGTTAACACATATAAAAGGTTTAATACAGTGCCTGGCTCAGAAAAATATCTAATAAATATTACCTATGATTATGTATATTAACAACTCACAATTATGGGTTGTAGTAACTTGGTCAAGACACCAGGTGGCATGAGATAATAAAAATTACTGTTGCTTGATAATGCTTATTAGAATACAATTGTACAATGATTTGCATACCATGT
This sequence comes from Ceratotherium simum simum, assembly GCF_057802395.1. NCBI lineage: Eukaryota > Metazoa > Chordata > Mammalia > Perissodactyla > Rhinocerotidae > Ceratotherium > Ceratotherium simum. The sequence continues at coordinate 6,207,166 of NC_141918.1, read as the reverse complement.
ATGTTCATGAAAGGTTGAGATTCAAATTTCCTAGGTTGACATACAGATTTCAAAATGCCTGTATTAGTTCATCTTCCGGTAGCAATTTCATTTCAGCACTTCAGCATAATCTGCCTTTGCCTCTGTCAAGCCCCAAACATTACAGACATTATTTTATTTTATCCTCACCTCTCCTAGGAGATAGGTATTAACTCCAGTTTATAAATGAGAAAACTGAAGCTTAGGGTAAAAATGGGATTCAAACCAAGGCTTGTCAGAAATGTCTTTAAAAATTGTTACACAATCTCTCATGATCCTTAATTCCTCTAAAGAAGTATGAATAAAGAAATAGCTAAAGTAAATCCTCTCGAGCAAAATATGAGAAGCAATGTCCAAGTTTATTATACTTTATAAAGTTGCATGTGGATGCACATTTAACAGGCATATTGTAAAGAGTTTTTAAGTGAAAGCTTATTAATAATGCAAAATGTTTATATAATACTCATATCTCAGAGTCTTAAAATCCTTTTGGGTTTAAAAAAATTAATATATAGTAGACAGGCATCATAATTTTCCATTTACAAATGAAAGAACACAGCACATATTAGGATAAGTCATTTAATCAAAGTCACTCCCTCCAAACCCATCTTGGAATTGGTTTCAGAATACTTATGTGCTTGGTTTCCCAGACCAAAGCAACATTTATTTATTCTTTCTTTTGTTGAACAAATATTTATTGAAAACTGTGTGGGAACTAATATAAACCAGACACAGATCATTCCATCAAAAGTCTTAATCTCTGAGGTAAGGGAATCATGTTGTAGAATATTTTCTGGACTGGCTCGGCCAACCTCAAGACCCGGCATTCCACTGGCACTATGGCTGGTTCTTCCTGTTCAGATGATGCTATAACCCAACTGTGTGGCTCCAGAGTTGTCACCAGTGTCTGTCGTCCTGAGGGAGAAACACTCCTGGACCTTGATAAGGTCCTCCTGGGGCCATGGAATGAGAGGATAGGGAGATGGATAGTTACTGCTACTTCCTTCTTTGGATGTAATTCACCAACCAAGATAGATCTCCTTTCCAATTTTAAAAACCTTGGTGCACGGAAATGTACATTCTTTATACAAATGTATAAGCTAGGACAGATATAGCCAAGACATTCCAGAAACCATTCTGCAACCTATGTAGTAATAATACAAACTAGAAAGAAAGAACAACCTTAAAGAATATGGCAAGTGTTTCTCAGTGTGGTCCCTGACTACTGCATCAGTGTCAGCTAGAATGCAAGTCAAGATAAGGAACTCTGGACTCTACTGCAGACCTGTGAAGTTAGTAGTACCTCCTGAGATAGGGCCTGGGAATTCACAAGGCATTTTTAACAGGCTCATTAGGTGACTGTGGTGTAAAGTTTGAAAATTAAATATTGGAAGTTTCTTTTATCCAAGAGAATCAGGGAGGGCTATATGAAGGGAGTGGCACTGAAACAGGGCCTTGAATATAGGGAGAGTATTCCAGATAGGAAAACAATAGCTTGAGCAAAGGCAAAGCAGAGTGTAAGAATAGGTTCCTTTGGAATGGGGCAAAGGATACGTGACAATCCATAATAAGAAATATAGTTGGAATGGTCCAAAGGCTCAAGTCAGAAGGGCTGTAAATGTCATGTTAGGGAGCTTGACTTTGCTTTATAGAGCCAGGAGATGAGTTATATTAACGGTCCTAATGAGAGCAGTAATTGCCTGAGCCAAGCATAATGAGGTTCTACACCATCCCAATCCATCGGCTTATTTTCTATCTTCACAATTCTCTCAAGCTTTAATAAACTCAAAGGAGGGGGTTCCTTTTGTTTAAGAGAATCATAAAATATTAGAAGAGGAAAAAAAAGACATTATTGAGTATGGTGGTTTTCAAACCAAGCACTGCAAAATCTGGTGGCGTGAGGAGGTCGGTCAAGTGGGGCTCTGGATCTCCCTACCTTGTTTAACCCGAGTTTAACCTCTAGTTTGAAGAAACTGCTTTAAATATGCTAGACTGCAAAGGGGAAGGAGACACAGGCCCTGACTGCAAGCGATGGACCTTAATTGTTTCTTTAGTCAGTGACCCTGTAAGTCTCTTTGTCATGGAAAAATTCTCCTGCATATGTTCCCAGTGACCCCTTGAAGACCCTGTCTCACACTACAAACATCTCAATAGATTTGTAACTTTGTTTAAAATCTCATTGCACAAGGGAAACCGTCAGCCATGGCAGTTTTTGTCTAAAATCTCGCTCCCCACTCCGTGCAGATAACTCACAGTACAACAGCACCTGCAATGGTGAGGTGGGAATGAGAGCTGGTCACTTACCATCCAACGGCTCTGCAGCGTCAGCCCGCCTTCCGAAGGCTGGCGGGGGGATTGTTCTACAGAGGGTCACTTTTTCTTTAGAGTGATAGACACAGTGCTCAATAGAGAGAAGAAAACAAACTCATTCTGCAAAAGTGGTGAGGCAGCAGGAAATCTAGCTCGAAGTGGTCGAGCTACATCAGAGGTATTAACATTTAAAATAATTTTAAGCATTTTTATAGAAAATATTATATAGTTATATTTGCAATTATATAGCTTTTTAAAATATATGTATAAAGCAAGTTATTCAAACTAAAAGATACCAAGCTGCTCTTGTTAAACAAGCCAGGAAGACTCTCAAAGTGACGACTACTGACCTTGAATTGACATCGCTTCTCACAAGCAGTCATAACAGATCAAAATGTCACATAGGTCAGTTAAAAGAAGCGGGTCAATAAGAGCAAGCAAATGGGGCTAGCCATGAGGACACTCGTCCTCATATACAGTTGGCTTCTGCCCAGACATACCCCTGAAATTGTCATCTTAAAGGAAGTAAGAAGTGACATTCTAACCCCTAGCCACCTCTCAGCACTCATCTTTCAGACTGATATAAAACATTTGACACTATTGACCAACCATTTTTTCCTCCTTTAGTCTGCACTTCTTTTTGCCCTACCACTCTTTTTTTTTTTTGAGGAAGATCAGCCCTGAGCTAACATCTATTGCCAATCCTCCTCCTTTTCTTCCCCTTTTCTCCCCAAAGCCCCAGTAGATAGTTGTATGTCATAGTTGCACATCCTTCTAGTTGCTGTATGTGGGACGCCGCCTCAGCATGGCCAGACAAGCGGTGCGTCAGTGCGCGTCCGGGATCCGGGATCCCAAACCCAGGCCGCCAGTAGCAGAGCGCGCACACTTAACCGCTAAACCACGGGCCGGCCCTGCCCTACCACTCTTATTTCCTTCAGAGGTTCCTCTTCCTCAGAGCAATTCTGTTAGTTAGGGACAATTCTTATCTCCTGTTAGTTAGGGACAATTCTTATCTCTCTTCGGTGAATAAACGGGGGCTCAGAGGGTTAATTCACTTCCTTATGGACGTACATCTACGAGTGATATAGCCTGGATTTAAACCCAGATGAGTTTGAACCCAATGCCTGACCTTTTCCCATGCTATCCATGATGACTGCCATGTGAAGTCCAGCACTATCTATAGCAGGGTGGAATTGGCAAAGACACAGCCAGACAGATTGACGGACAGATAGGAAAGTTCTGAAATAGTCCCAGGCGTATACAAGACGTGGTATATGATACAGGTGGTATTTCAAATCAGTGAGAAAATGATGAATTTTCCAACAAGTAATATCTTGACATGAAAATTTAAACACCTATTATTTCATACCATATTTTAAAATCCCAATTGGATTAAGATTGTTTAAAGTAAAAAAACAAACAGTATATATCTACTTATATTTTCAAAGTATATCTTATATATTTACTTATGTTTTCTGTATTTACTTGTATTTTCTAGGTACACGTTTACATAACATAGAGGAGGGGAAGGACTTTGAATACATGCCACTAACAGTGGAAACCATAAATGAATTAGTGAGAGACTTGGTTACCAAAAACTTAAAACTTCCACAGGAAAAAAAAAATCTCTTAAACAAATCTATAGCTTTGGGCCTATAGTTCCACCTCCCTGCTCTCCATGCTGTTGGCTTCATATGTCTGTTTATAGTTTTCTATCTTCCCATCACCCAACTTATCCATAATCAAGTAGGAGAAAGATCTCCAAACTAGTATTCAACACTTACCTGCAACTGTAACCCCAAGCATACCAGATTTTCTAGAACCCAGTTCCTTTTCTTAGAAATAGAAAGTGTTGATCTGGAAAATTTCTGAGGTCTTTTCCATTCTAAAATTATGATTCTCTTTTTACAGCCTCTATTTCTTCTGTTGCAGTTTGAGGGGGATAATAAATAACCACCCTTTCTTTTCCTGAGTTTAGAACCACTTAAGAAATAAAACACCCTAGAGAGACAAATGGTAATCAAGGGAATAGCTTTCTTACAGATAATGTTGAGTTTGAAAATGTGGCTTGAATCCATGGCCCCATGAGCATGCTAACATTCTCCCCTTCAACACAGAATTAAACTCACCCACCAGTCAAAGGCTGAGCCTGACTGCCACAGTTCCCCCCCTACACACACACTGCTGGCAGAGAAGGAAAATAAGGGGAGAGAATGTGAGATGGAGCCACACATGCTCACTTCCTCCTCGAAACCTCACCAGAAGTAGGAGTATTTAGCTGAAGTCCTGGCAGGTGAAGTCACAGAGGAATGGGAAACCACTCTCTAACTCCAGTGGGAAGTCCTCCTATCAGTCTAACTCCAATCACAGATTTCTCCACACCTCTTGATAACTGGCCTAGTTCAGAGTCCTTTCTCTTTCATTTAGAAAAAAATTATATTCTCTAAACTGGTCTTCCCATCTCTGGCTTCCCCACCATCTTATCCATTCTGTGTGCCATTTCCATATTAATCTTCCAAAATCATGTCATAACCATGGGATAGCTATACAACATCTGAACTTGAAATCAGGAACCATGGATTTTAATTTTGGTTCTTTTACTAAATAGCTACCTGACCCTGGGCAAGTCACTTTGCTTTCCTGGGTTTAGGGAATCCTCGTCCATAGCATGGCATGGTTAGACTATCTCTTCCTATTCCATAATATGAATCCAAGTTTCAAAACTTTCAGTAAATTTGTCTGTAATATAAACCCCTTAGCATGTATAAGGGCTCTATGTGGCTCTTTACGATTGACTCATGATTTCCGGACTTCATTCCCAGAACTTTCTATAGGACCTGTCCTTTCTATGAAATAGATCTCTGAAACATGTAGTACTTTATTATTTCTGTGCTGTTCCTTTATCTGCAGGGTACCTCCACACTCACAACACTCCTTCTCCAGAGACTGTTCATCCTAGAAGACCCAGCATAAACAATGCTTGTTTCCCAAGCCTTTTTGGCTCTTCCCAGGCAGAAGAGATCTCCCATTGAGATCTAGGTTGGAGCTATATTGGTCATATATCCACCTGTGTCAGAGAAATTTGCTGCTCCCTGAATGGCCAGGCCTCACTCCCACTCTCCCTGGAGCTGCATGGAGCCTTGTAACTAGTTCTAGACAATGGACTAACGTGGAAAAGGGATACATCCTGTTTCTAGGCCAAATGACTCGCCAGTTTTCTCTCCCTCTGCTGTGGCAACCTGACAACTGTGTGTTTAGGTGTCAGTTTCACAAGACTTTCTGACTTGAAAGACATGGAGGACAGCTGGATTAAGCAAGTGAGATTTGTTACCACAGCTTAGCCCGGGCTGTTCTCACACACCCCCTGAAAGAAGGCGGAGGGTCACAGGGCCAACTGCTGTGTCCTCACCTGCACACAGAGATGTCATTAGCACCACAGTAGAGGGTGCCAGTATTTATTATACCTGTTTACTTATAATTAATGATTATAATAATCTATGAGAATAATAATAGTTATTATTACAGTTTATTATGTTATATATTATATGGTATTACATATTATGTCGCTGTTTATTACTATATCATTTGTAATAAATACCAAAATGTTTCCTATATATTTAAATTGTTTTTTTCTAAAAGTCATCTTTTTACTTAATGCTTAAAAGACATAATTGAATTTCTTCTCTAAGCAATAGGGCAGAGACCCGAATAAAGAGTTCCAACTTTTTAGGAATTTCACTTCTTCTCATTGTTTGTTGGATTTTGTGACATTTTTACCTCTTCCTAAAAATATAAGTGACCTTAAAACAAGTGACGAATGAAACTGAGGTCTGGAGAGTGTAGGTAACCCACCCAAGTTCACAGGAGCAGAGCACAGGGTACACTCCCTCCAGTATAACCCAGCCGTACTCAGGAGAGTAACCTGGGAGCCTTGGAAATGATACTTATGCCTTCTCTACATGTCTTCTTCAAGAATTACCCTTTTTCATTTTCTTTTAAATTGTTATTATGAAAAATTTCAAGAATAAACTCAAAAGTAGAGCTAATGGTCCAATGAACCCCCATTTACCCATGACCCAGATTCAATAATTATCAAGATTTTGCCCACTTGCTTCATCTATTTTTAAAATTTTTAAAATATTCATATTTTTATACACAACCACATTGCCATTATCACACAAAACATTTTTTCAATTCCTACACTGATTTTTTAAAATTAAAATTAATGGAAAAAATTAATTTTGTTGAGGAGAATTATTTTCAAACACAATGCAGTCCCCCCTTAGAAAACCTGGAGATGCCCTCAAATCCAACAAAGCAGAGGTTCCAAATATTCAGTGTCCCTGACGGCTCCCAGGGCTTGCAAGTGATACCATCAGGTGACGGGATGCCAGGCAGTCAGCCAGCTGGTTCGCCTGCAGGCAAAAATGCCCACTCCCGGGATGAAAAGTTATCTCTGCTCCTCTGCACCACAGCCTCTTCCTTTGCCCATACGGCAGGTGGCTTTTTGTCCCAAAGATACTCTTAGATGAGTGAGAATGGAATGGGAGAAGGTGTGAAATGTGTAAGAAGAGACTCAAGAATGCTAGAAATTCCTCAAATCTTCAAAGTATGGAGGAGCTTGTGTTGGCATTACTTATTGTTATACGTGTTTGTTGATACAAGTGTATACAGGTGTGTGTGTGTTGTTGTAAGTTTTGACTTGTGTGGAAAGGGAATTAGAAAACAGCAGGGGATGATTCAAAAGACTTCAATCACCAGATTGAAGCTGTGAAGATCAGGTACCTTGTTTGGTATCTGTGACAGGGCTTCTAGCCTATTACCTATAATCTCTGATTAAAGAAAACAAAAATGAGCTAAATATGAACAAGCTGTGACTTACAAGCTGTGTAACCTGGGCAAGTCATTTATTTCTAAGCCTTGGTTTCCTCCCCTAGGAAGTGGGAATACTGAAGCCTACCTCTCATTAGTGTTGGTACAGTGAGGACTAGAGCAACTGTGCACAAAGGGGGCTCAGCAGAAATTTTCCTATCAGCACAAGGCTGTAGTGGGTGGAATATGCTTCTAGAGATTTCACCAGGGTTCCCCTGTGATCCAGTTTTGGAGTAGGTGTGACTACTGCCCACTTCTTTTCTATCCTCAGTCATAAAATTTCATGAGGGCAGCTAGGACCAGATGGCATCTCTGGAGAATTCTACCAAACATTCAAAGAAGATGTAATACCTATTCTTCTCAAACTATTCTGAAAAATTGAAGATGGAATGCTTCCCAACTCATTCTATGAGGCCAACATCACCCTGATACCAAACCCCAACAAGGACAACACAAAGAATGAAAATCACAGGTCAATATCACTGATGAACATAGATGCAAAAATCCTCAACAAAATATTGACGAATCAAGTATAGCAATACATTAAAGGGATCAGACACCATGATCAAGTGGGATTTATATCAAGGATTCAGGGACGGTTCAACAACCACAAATCAAGCAACGTGATACACCACATTAACAAAATGAGGAATAAAAATCACATGATAATTTCAATAGACGCAGAGAAAGCATTTGACAGGATCCGACATCCATTTATGATAAAACTCTCAATAAAATGGGTATAGAAGGAAAGTACCTCAACATAATAAAGGCCATAAATGACAAACACACAGCCAACATCATACTTAATGGTGAAAAACTGCAAGCCATTCCTCTGAGAACAGGAACAAGACAAGGATGCCCACTCTCTCCACTCCTATTCAACATAGTACTGGAGGTTTTGGCCAGAGCAATTAGTCAAGAAAAAGAATAAAAGGTATCCAAATTGAAAAGAAGTGAAACTCTCACTATTTTCAGATGACATCATTCTACATATAGAAAATCCTAAATAACCCACCAGAAAACTATTAGAAATAATCAAGAACTACAGCAAAGTTGCACGGTACAAAATCAACTTACAAAAATCAGTTGCATTTCTATACACGAACAATGAGCTAGCAGAACGAGAAGTCAAGAATATAATCCCATTTACAATCACAACAAAAAGAATAAAATATCTAGGAATAAATTTAACCACAGAGGTGAAAGTCCTATACACTGAAAACTATAAGACATTATTGAAAGAAATTGAAGATGACTTAAAGAAATGGAAAGATATTCCAAGCTTATGGATTGGAAGAATAAATGTAGTTAAAATGTCCATAGTAACTAAAGCAATCTACAGATTCAATGCAATCCCAATCAGAATCCCAATGACATTCTTCATGGAAATAGAATAAAGAATCCTAAAATTTATATGGAACAACAAAAGACCCCAAGTAGCCAAAACAATCCTGAGAAAAAAGGAACAAAACTGGAGGCATCACAATTTATGACTTCAAAATATACTACAAAGCTATGGTAATCAAAACAGCATGGTACTGGCACAAAAACAGACACACAGATCAATGGAACAGAATTGAAAGCCCAGAAATAAAACCACACATCTATGGACAGCTAATCTTTGACAAAGGAGCCAAGAACATACAATGGAGAAAGGAAAGTCTCTTCAACAAATGGTGTTGGGAAAACTGGACAGCCATATGCAAAAGAATGAAAGTAGACCATTATCTTACAACAATGCAAAAAAATTAACTCGAAGTGGATTAAAGACTTGAATGTAAGACCTGAAATCATAAAACTCCTAGAAGAAAACATAGGCAGTACAGTCTTTGACGCTGGTCTTAGCAGCATCTTTTTGAATACAATGTCCACTTAAGCAAGGGAAACAAAAGAAAAAATAAACAAAGGGGACCATATTAGACTAAAAAGCTTGCAAGGCAAAGGAAATCATGAGTAAAATGAAAAGACAACCCTCCAACTGGGAGAAAATATTTACAAATCATATATCTGACAGTACATATTCCAAAATATATGAAGAACTCATACAACCCAACAACAGAAAGACAAACAACTCAATCAAAAAATGGGCAGAGGATATGAACAGACATTTTTCCAAAGAAGATATACAGATGGCCAACAGCCATATGAAAAGACGTTCAACATCACTAATTATTAGGGAAATGCAAATCAAAACTACAGTGAGATATCACCTCACACCTGTCAGAACAGCTACTATTAACAAGACAAGAAATAACAAGTGTTGGAGAGGATGTGGAGAAAAGGGAACCCTCATACACTGCTGGTGGGAATGCAAACTGGTGCAGCCATTTTGTGGAAAACAGTATGGAGATTCCTCAAAAAATTAAAAATAGAAATACCATACAATCCAGCTATCCCACTACAGGGTATTTATCCAAAGAAGATGAAATCAACAATACAAAGAGATCTATGCACCCTTATGTTCATTGCAGCATTATTCACAACAGCCAAGACGTAGAAGCAACCCAAGTACCCATCAAAGATGAATAGATAAAGAAGATGTGGTATATATGTACAATGGAATACTACTCAGCCATAAAAAGAAGACAAAATCATCCCATTTGCAACAACATGGATGGACCTTGATGATATTATATTAAGTGAAATAAGCCAGACAGAGAAAGACAAACACCATATGATTTCACTCATATGTGGAAGATAAACAAACACATGGACAAAGAGAACAGATTAGTGGTTACCGAAGGGAATGAGGTAGAGGGGTGGGCAGAAGGGGTAAAGGGCACATATGTAAGGTGACGGATAAAAACTAGACTATTGGTGGTGAGCACAATGTAGTCTATAACAGAAACTGATATATAATAATGTATACCTGAAATTACACAATGTTATAAACCAATACGACCTCAATAAAAATTAAAAAAAAAATTTCAAGAGGGCAGAAACAGTCCCGGGTCACCCATAAAGCGTGATCGTGAGAAGGAAGCAAGTGGCAGCGGGGTGGGGGATCCATTTTCACTTAGGAGAGCTTTCCTTGAGCTCGGTGCCTAAGACAGGCCTAAGTACCTGGCCTGAGACATAGTGGAGAAATTTCAAGTACAAACTAAAAGCAAAAAGTTGCATAGAGAAAAAAAAATTTGCATGTTGCTCTGTTTCTTTAAAAATACATGTATTTTTTTTAAACTCCTGTGAGGTTAGAAACTGTTGAAGCTATTTGCTTAATATGGATAAATCGCTGAACTGTTTTGTTCCCAGAAAAAAATCTGTGATGCCTTGACAAGGCTTGGCGTAGGAGAGAAAGAAAATTAGAATGAATCCCTTTTTGCCATCTATAGGGAGAGGTGGGAAAGGAGCACAATAATCGATTACAGAGAGGTCCACACGGAACGGGGTGTACTCGAAGCTGAAAACCTTTCCCACTCCTGAATCTCCACACTACTCAATTCCTTGAACTTGATAACAGCTTGACATGTGGCCCAAACAGCCCCTCTGTAGGCCTTACAAAGACACCAGCTGGCAGTCTGGGGGTTTCAGTACGGCAAAATCTAGCATAATAATAGTAACAATAAAAACAAATAATAATAGAGAAGCGCTTATTACGAGCCATTCAAGTCCTGTTTTGCCCAACAGGCAATATCTCCTGACAAGCAGTTGCAGTTGAGAGGCCAATTGGATATCAATGCTTTTTCTCCTCTAAATTCAGAGAATGCCTCTTACATTTTATTCCATCTGGGTAGAAGTTGAAATCAATTTCTGACCCATAGGTTGAAGCTTGTTCTGTAATGTTGGGAAGTAATGGAAGTTTTCTCGTGATTCAGGGAGCAATTCAGATTGGGGTAACTTCTCTAATGATTCACAGCCCAGGTACTCTTACTTAACACATCTTCAACCTGATTACTTGTGCAATATTAAGCTTATGAAGGACAAAAATTGTTAGGGCTTTTCGTTTTAGGTTTTTTTTAAACATTTTATTTCAAAATAATTTCAGACTTACATGAACTTGCAAAAATCGTACAAGGAATTCCCATATACCCTCCAATCGGGTTCTTGAAATGTTAGCACTTTATGTAACCACAGTACAATGATCAAAACCAGAAAATTAATACTAATAATATGTACTATCTAGTCTGCAGATCTCATTCAATTTTGTTAATTATCCCACAATTATTATTGTTTTTTTCCAGGTTACAACTCAAGAGACATATATTTAGTTCTCAAGTTGCCTAGTTAATCTAGATTCTATACCAGAAGTTTGCAAACCTGTTCTGAAAAGGGCCAGAGAGTAAATATTTTATGCTCTGCGGGCCAGGTGATCTGTATTAGAACTACTTGGCCAAAAGTAGCCACAGGCAATACAGAAACAAATAAACGCAACTTTATTTAGAAAAACAAGCAGCCAGCTGGATTTGGCTGATTGGCTATAGCTTGCGTGTTCTAGAGTATTGTTTTTCAAAGTGTGGGCCTCAGACCACCAGCACGTCTATCACCTAGGAACTTGTTAGATATGCACATTTTGGGGTGTTGTCCTAGACCTGGGAATCAGAAACTCTGAGGGGGAGGGCCAGAAGCACCAATTTGTGTTTTAGCAAGCCCTCCCAGGTGTTTATGATGTATGCTGAAGTTCTAGAACGCTGATCTAGACAATTGGACACTTTTGAAGAGTGTAGGCCTATTGTTTGGTAGGTATCCCTCGATTTGGGTTTGATTGATGTTTGCTCATGATTAAATTCAGGTTATGCCACAGAAATGATGCTGTGTCCTCCTCATGAGGTTATCAGAAGGTATCAGTTTGTCCCATTAATGTTGAGGCTAACTTTGATCACTTGGTTACAGTGATGCCTGCCAAATTTCTGCACTGTAATGTTACTATTTTTCTCTTTGCAACTAATAAGTATCATGTGGGAAGATACTTTGAGACTATGTAAATACTTTCATGTGCGAATTTTAGTATCCATTAATGATTATTCCCTAAAATAATTATTACTATGGTTCTGCCAAATATGATATTTGTATTTCCATCAATCTTTCTACACTGACTACTTAGAATTCTACTGTAATAACTAGCTTTTCCTTATCCTTCATTTAATTATTTATTCAATGATTAATTTATATCAGCATGTACCCATGGATTATTTTATTCATGGGTTATAATTTGTTACTATCATCATTAATTGTGTTCTTTCAATTGTCCCGGATTTAGCCAATGGAATCCCCTTCAAGCTGGCTCTTTTGTCTTTTTTGGCATAGTGCCATCATATTTTGAGGGTTGAGAATTTACATTCTTGTTACTTGATTTTTGCATTCTGCTTCCATAGTGACTGGAGTTCAAGGAATGTGGACCACTTTTAGCTGTGCATAAATAAAAAAATAATAATAAGAGAGAAACATACTTAAGAAAAGATGAAGAAAAATCAAGACAAGATGAACTCAGCTTTTTAAGTAAGTCTATGAAAGACTATCTTCCCAATATTTTAAATTCATGATTCACTTATAACTGGATGCAAAGATTTATATTCGAACTGGTCTCCCAAGTGTGTGAGAAGATGACCCAGGGGCTGCCAAGAGGTCATCATTAATGCAGAATTCAACAATTTCACCTCTACCTCCTTAAGTATCAAACTAGAGTCTCCTTTCAAAATTTCCATTGTAGAATACAGTTTTATTTATTTATTTATAACCATTCTGGTTATAGATATAACAGATCTAGATTTTTCTCACTTCATATCTTTGGAATTAAACAATGTATATGTTCTCCAAAACAAATAACAGCATTATTCAGAGAGGCTGGTAAAATGGATTCAGAAAAAAGAGATTGTGTTTTGTGCGTATTTGTGACCTAATCCTGACATTCCTGAGGGCAGAATTACCAGTCAAAGTCCACAGGTGGTAAGTGGGGTGGATGCTTCAGGCCCACAGTCATGCAAGATGCTGTCTTAGCTGCTTTTGATTGCTACAGAAAGCTGACTGGCCCTGTCCAACGCCTACTTCTGTTATGGTTTGTGATAGGGGTTATAGGTCAGAAGGCATGAGTGACAAAAAGCAGCATAGGTAGGAAGGACCACACAATCTAAACCTCTATCCCTTAGGCAACTGGCATTGTTGGCAATAACTGGTTGATTTAGTCATGTATTTACTTACTGTGTATTTATTGAGCACATACTGGGTTCAAGGCCCTAAGATAGGGCCTTGTGGGCCCTGTCTAGTGGGACACTAGATTGTAGGAAACACCTCAAAAAGATCATTCCTAAGGATGAAATAAGTATTTTTCTTAAAGGAAAAGAAAGCGATGACAAGGCTAAATAATGAAACACACACACACACACAAATAAATTAAGAAATTGCTAAGGCTATTAAGAGGTGCTTCTCCATCGGAAGTTGCACTTTTGGTAGTTAGTTAAGATTATCTTGGTTGACCTTATTCAGTGTGGGAGGAGACTACACAGGGCAAATGGTGGAGATCATGGTGAGCCATCTTAGAGGCTGGCTACCATGAGGGGTGGGGGACTGCCTAGGAAGGAAATTTCTGGTGAAATGAGAATGTTTATAGTATGATAAATATGTGGGGTATATGTGTACATAGATTTGTCAAAACTGTACAGCTAAGATTTGCACATTTCAATCAATGTATAAATATTTTACATAAAAAAACTATAAATAATAATAATCAGGAAGAGGTGGGGAATAGATGGAGGTACAGATAATACAAGAGTGGTAGAATGTTGACAATTTTTGAAGCTGGATAGATTGGTACAGGTGAATTTATTTGACTAAGACATTAGACATTACACTTTATAAAATTTCACTTCAGGGGCCGGCCCCGTGGCTTAGTGGTTAAGTGAGCGCGCTCCACTGCTGGCGACCCGGGTTCGGATCCCGGGCTCGCACCGAAGCGCTGCTTCTCCGGCCATGCTGAGGCCGCGTCCCACATGCAGCAACTAGAAGGATGTGCAGCTATGACACACAACTATCTACTGGGGCTTTGGGGAGAAAAAATAAATAAATAAAATCTTTAAAAAAAAAAAAAATTTCACTTCAGAGGATCATTTACAAAGAATCAGGGAGTTAAGGAATTGCACGTATATGATATCTACCCAAGGAAGCATCAGAACATATTTAACTTGATATTCATGAAGATGTTTTAAAGTGGGTCACACATTTCTGCCTTATTAAGTTGTACATGTGAGTGTGTGTTCCTCTGTGTGTATGGGGGAGGGAGGAGTTTCTTGTTGACTCAGGGTCATCATTATACCTGGTTATTATTGTACTATTCTGTGAGTAAAGCTTTCCTGGACTAAAGGCGGCTGAAGGATAGTTTAGGTTGATTTACCTAATAGAATTTCAAGTGTTTTTCTTAGAAATGGCTTTGTAAATATTACCCCAAATAACACCCCGAATTTCCCAATGGTAGTTAAGTCTTTCTACAAAAGCGTTGTACACAAATGACCCCAGAATACTTTGCTTTTTTGAAATCTGTTCTTTTTCTTATATTGTTTTTGCCTCCTTTCTTCCTGTTAAGCTACAAGCTCTCATGGGGTCAGCCCTAGGGCATCTCCCACTTCCAATGCTGATTCTACTCCACTGAGGACTAAGGAACCAGACAGCCATTCTACCCACAAGCACTACAATTTAGTGTTTAAGAGCAGAGCATAGAGACCAACTGCCTGGGTTCAAGTCCCATTTCCAACACCATGGACTTATTGATTCACTTTGTGTTACTTAACCCTCCTATGCCTCGTTTTCTTATGTAAAATGGGCTTAATAATAGTGCATCAGAGGATTGTTGTCAGGATTAAATTAGCAAATACTTGTAAAATGTTCCAGACAATGCTCAGCATTCCAGATATATTGCGTTTAAAATAGATTCTGAGGAGCCAGCCCTGATGGCCTAGTGGTTAAGTTTGGTGCACTCCGCTTCCGTGGCCCTGGTTCCATTCTGGTTGCAGAACCACATCACATGTCTGTCAGTGGCCATGCTGTGGTAGCAGCTCACATAGAAGAACTAGAAGGACCTACAACTAGAATGTACAACTATGTACTGGGGTTTTGGGAAGGAAAAAAAATAGAGGAAGGTTGGCAACAGATATTAGCTCAGGGTGACTCTTTCCCAGCAAAAAAATAAAAAAATAAAATAGATTGTGAGGAATTCCTGCTATGCTGTTTCAAGTGGCAAATAAAGAGCCATGTTGCATGAATAAAAATTTACGGAGAGCACACACAAATAGAATTTACTGTTCTAATCACAAAAAAACAACCAGGTTAACTTGATATGTATAATGATTATTATGCTGCGTAATCATATACCATTTTTGCCTAAAACTATAAGCAACTCATGTAAATGATTGTAATTAGAATTCCCTCACATACTGAACCTACTTTACAGTTTTGCTCATCTAATTTTAGTTATTTTCTGACACCCCATGTTTATCATAATCTTCATTACAAACACACATTTTAAGCACCAAATAGCCTACGCCCTGATAGCTGGAATCCCCAGCTTTGACACTTTCCCCACCTTCCTCTTAGTTTAGACTCCACGGGACCCACTTCCACATTCCCATCTGGTCAGTCTCTCTTGTTGCACTCTCTTCAGGATTCTGGGACGTTTGTCCTCTACAGTGCCTCCTCCTGAAAAATATCAGTTCTGAGAACCGGAGGGCAAGGAGGTAACGGTAGTTCTAAAGGCACCCAGACAGCGCTAGGAAGAAGCCCTTGATCATGTAAGAGACTCCTTGATTCTACACTTTCAAGAGGAAATTAACCTGTGCTCATTCAGTTTTGCCTTGTTGCTTTAGACTGCAGGGAGGAGAAATAAGGGGTCTTTTGTTTTTTGGGTTTTTTTGTTTGTTTTTTAGCATTCACAGGAAAACTTACACTCTTTGCTTCAAAACAGTCCTTTAAAACTCTCATTGATTCTATCTCTTAAGGCTGAGGACAGCCTATTTTGGCATGTAGTTACAAGGCATAAAGGAAGGTCAGGGGCACAGAAAGAATTGAGTGGGAATCTTGGTAAAGAAACGGAAGGGAGGAGCTGTAGAGAAGAGAGGTAGTTGACCACGCACTCTCTGTTCTGAAACTCTTCCCTCCGGAGTCCTCGAGGTATCAAGTGCTGCTATAGTGTGATTCTGCACAAGGGCATCAATATTACCTACCACACCTGCCCTAATTCCCCGAAATGTCTCTAAGGATTGAGACTAAGGGCTTAGCATGCCAAAAGCTGGGATAGTTAATGTGTGAATGTGAATGAGTTTTGAAACGTAAATTATAGTCTCAGACCTTTGAATTGAGGGAGAGCCTCAGAAACTAGAAAGAATAAGGAAGCTGAGGGGAAAGAGAGGATTTGACGCTAAAGACTAGTGAACAGAAAGCAAAGGCTCTAGAGAGAGAAACACTTCCTGGCATTTCACCAGCACTCGGCTCCCCTTTGTCTGCAAGGAAAGACAAAGCTGTGCTGGCAAGGGACACCATCTACCCAGGTTTCCTCTGGTTCAAGGTATTACCCAGGACGGAGATGCTTCCAGGAGGTGACAATTTGTTGATGCAAATAATCCATAATCAATCTATAAATCAAAATAGGGGTGAGTTATTATGAGCCAGATCTGAGGACTAGCCCAGGGCATTTCTTCCCCAAGGAAGGAAGGGCACCAAAGAAGTGGGGTGTACATAGTAGTTATATACCACCTTGGAACAAAGAGCATACATCACATATGACAGGAATGTCCCTTTTATAATAGTCATGATATTGCTTTCTGGGACAGCAGATCCGTGGTCACAAGATGAGTGGGCACAAAGTGAGTTGTCACAAGGTGAGCACAGTAGGCCAGTAACTAATCCTTAGTTTAGGGAGAGATGCTTATCATAAAGGAAATGCCAATATAGGGAAGGTTACATCTCTATCTTTAGGGGCGTCATTCTTGTCTTTGGGACATAGTAAATATTTAAAGCAGATGTACAGTCTATACTCAACAGGCCATGTCAGGCCCTTTCGGAAAAGTGAAGTCAGAATGAGTTAGTTTTAAACCAAGTGGCTTTCTTGTATACTCCAATATATCCTATTGTTTATTTATCATTTTCACCCTTTTGATCTATAATCTTTCGATAGAAGGCATTGATGATCAAAATATTGTCCATCGGCGCCAGGATGGTTGCTGCCTGCCCTGGGTCCATCTTGTCCCTCGGTGCCAGGCTTTTATCTCATTTATTTGCTCGGTTATTCATGTTGAAGGGAAATAGACAAACATAGAGGTATATATTAACAGACGAAGCATTTCATAGGTTTTTCAATTAACTTTAGGTTGTTGTACAAACATTGCACATGTGCCGTTTTATGACTCCTTATGTTTATATTGTTTACAGTTATAATTGCAATACAGATTGAAAAAGGGAACCAATATCTGAAGGCGGCCAACCAAACAAATCAAGACTGCGTGTAGGTTCGCTTAAGACATTCACCTGCTTTTATATGTGCTTTAGCAGAGATGACACATTGGAAGATTCATAAGGTATAAAAACACAGCATTCAGTTTGAATGATTGTACACATACCAACTTGGGATGCAATTAAAATATCTAAGGTCATTCTATTTTGAAGGATAGCCTTTTTCATTAAAGACATTTTAGTATTTAATAAGGCTATTCCTGCTTGACTATCATTAAGGGCTTGTTGAGTAAATTTAGTCAGGGCTTCTATATGCGATAATGACATCTAACCCCAAGAAAGGAACAAATATAGCCGCTAGGTGGCTGTACCAGCGGAACACTGAATGACCCCATCTGGCCTTAAAGAGAGGAAGATTGGCAACAGGTGTTAGCTCAGCATGACTCCTTCCCTGCATCCAAGGGAAGCCCAGGGTGCAGTGTTTTAGCCATTCAGGGAGTAGCCAAGGCCAGATATTTGTTCCGCACAACCATTGAGTTTCATTAGGAGCCACTCAAAAATGCCTGGCATTTTAAACCAGTCTGTTCCAAGTCCATCACTTTTTTTAATTATGATAGTATTCTGAGAACCTTAAATGGAACAATTATAAAATAGGCATATGGTTTCAGCATACAAAGATTTAAATTAGGAGATATAAGGTTGAGAATACAGACCTGGTCCGGAGTCTTGGGACAGCTGTCTACAACAGATGTCGTCTTCTTCTCGTCCTGGTTTGGAGATATTGGTATTGGTCAGTTGAAGTCAGGTATCAAAAATATGAATTGAAACCCACTCGGGTGGAGAAGCCTTTTTTTAAAAAAAAAAAAAATGAGAAATGTGAATCCATAAGTCTATGCCTTTAGATTCTGCAGTGTATGAATTGGTTAAAAGTACCAGGTATGGTCCTTTCCCACAGGGCTGCAAAGAGTCTTTTATCTGGTGTCTTTTCTAAATAAAGTCTCCAGGTTGAAGTCCATGATACTAAAGGTCTTCGTCTCCTGGGAGCTTACTGTGAAAAGAATCAGCTATGAACCTCTCATATCTTTTAAGTGTCTCAATGAGACCTTGACAATAATTAAGATATCTTCTTTAAGCAAAGTTGGTTCAGACATTCCTTCACCTAATTGCTCAACCATCCAGTTATTATCTCAAAAGAGGACTGCCGATGTTTACCAAAAGGTATAGATCTAAGATTGAGGAGCACCAGCAGAAAAGCTTTTGGCCATGAGAGATTAAATGCTTCTGAAAGCTTTACCAATTAAGTTTTGATTGTGCTGTTTGTTAAAATGTTGCATCACTGGCCGAATGTCACAAATAGATTTAATTATTTGTCCAGTGAAATGAGTTCCCCAGTCACTGTGTAACTCGGTAGGAAGTCCTCAAACAGAAATTATCCTTTCAAATAATTATTTACCTAAAGCCATCACTCTTCTGCAAGGAAAGGCCTCAACCCAATGTGAGAACATATGGATCATTACAAGATATATTTGTCCTTGAGATGGTGGCATTCGAACAAAGTCCAATTGCTATACCTCAATGGGTCCCTTGGAAAGATGAAGTGACCTTGTGATTCATGAAAAAGTTTCCTTAGATTATATTTTGGGCATATAGCACAACAAGTATAGGCTTTATGAGCCACAGTGGGAGAAAGTATCCAAAAATATTGTTTTCCCCCTTTTGTGGCCACCTTTGTCTCTCATCTTCTGTGGTGATTTCTTGAGCCTGTAGACGGAAATCTTTACTGGGTTAGCAGAGTTAACAAAGAGTAGTGGGCATTCTCAAGGATGGACAGCATATCCAGCTTGCTATATCCTTGCTTATTGTTTAAGTAAGACCCACATGTAAACCAAATTAGATAATAGAATGCAGTCATGGTCTTTTTCTCCTCTGGTGCTGGAAGCAAGGTAGCAGGATTAAGATAGCGAATAATATTTACGTATGCAATATAACCTAAGAAGGTTTATCATCATTTACTTGACAATGCTTCCCACGCAATTTAACATACCAAACAAGCCTAATTACTTTAGTATCTCCCTCTTTATAGGAAAAGAGAACAAATTTCTTTGAAAAGTCCCAGGGGCCTTCTGAAAATTCTCAGAGAAATTTTTCTAAGTCCAAAGAAAGACTTCATTTAGGATATGAATTTTGGAGATCTTGTCAAAAATATCAAAAGGTTTTAAAATGCTTGGTCAAATAGTAAACATGCTCACTGCAAAACAATGCTCAGTTATCCATTCAATCAAAGTGACAACAGAAATAGTCAAAAAAACCTTAAAAGAGAGACCTCATTCTTTTTGTTTTTTGGTTTCTTTTTTTAATTGATGTTTTAATAGTTTATAACATTGTGAAATTTTGGGTTGTACATTTTTGTTTGTCCATCACCATATATATGTCTCCCTTCACCCCTTGTGCCCATCCCCCACCCCCACTGCCCCTGGTAACCACAATACAGTTTTCTCTGTCCATGTGTTGGTTTATATTCCACATATGAGTGAGATCATACAGTGTTTGTCTTTCTCTTTCTGGCTTATTTCACTTAACATAATACCCTCCAGGTCCATCCATGTTGTTGCAAATGGGATGATTTTGTCCTTTTTTATGGCTGAGTAGTAGTCCATTGTATATATATACCACATCATCTTTATCCAATCATCAGTCAAGGGACATCTGGGTTGCTTCCACTTATTGGCTATAGTGAATAATGCTGCAATGAACATAGGGGTGCATAAGACTCTTTGGATTGTTGATTTCAGGTTCATCGGATAGATTCCCAGTAGTGGGATAGCTGGATCATAGGGTATTTCTGTTTTTAATTCTTTGAGGAATCTCCATAACATTTTCCATAGAGGCTGCATCAGTTTGCATTCCCACCAGCTGTGTATGAGTGTTCCTGTTTCTCCACATCCTCTCCAACATTTGTTGTTTTTTGTCTTGGTGATTATAGCCATTCTAACCGGTGTGAGGTGATATCTTAGTGTTGTTTTGATTTGCATTTCCCTGATGATTAGTGATGTTGAACATCTTTTCATGTGCCTATTGGCCATCTGTACCTTCTTTGGAGAAGTGTCTGTTCATTTCCTCTGGCCATTTTTCGACCGGGTTGTTTGTTTTTTTGTTGTTCAGTTGTGTGAAGTCTTTATATATTATGGAGATTAACCCCTTGTCAGATATATGTTTTGCAAATATTTTCTCCCAGCTGGCGGGTTGTCTGTTCATTTTGATTCTGGTTTCATTTGTCTTGTAGAAGCTCTTTAATCTGATAAAGTCTCACTTGCTTATTTTTCCTTTAGTTTCCCTAGTCTGAGTAGGCATGGCATCTGAAAAGATTCCTTTATGACCAATGTTGTATGGTGTGTTGCCTGTATTTTCTTCTGAGTTTTATAGTTTCAGGTCTAGAGAGACCTCAGTCTTTTTGAACATAGGAAATTACTTTAACAAAACACAGATTTTCTGTCTTTTAGGTAGATTTACTCAAAGGTAAAGAAAAACGTTTTAGAACCTCTTTATCAAGAACAGACTGAGTTTAAGAAAATTATCCCTTTTAAGAGAAAGAGAAAATCAAATTCTAATTTTTGTACCAGCTTACTTCTGATATTAAAACTTATTCACTTAATTAAATTTACTTGAATCTTAGCCAACTTCACCATACGTAAAACTCTTTCCTCAGGGTTCCTCTTTAACAAACCTTCTATAACTGTTGTTTTTACCTTCAGAATTTGTCCCATGCCTTTCCCTTTTTTTCCATTCTAGCACTTTGGGACAAATTTATCTTTCTCAACAAAATAAACAAAAATATTTCCATTATTTATACTTTCTTTATTGAAAACATACATCTTACTTTCCTTGAATACAAAGATATTAATTTTGGTAGCTTTAATCACATATATTAATTATAATTTTTAACCCTTACAGACTTTAATTTTTAGTGAAAATGAAGAAGTAAGCAATTATTAACTGTCCTCTATATTATCATTCTAAACACTTTTCATAATTTCTAGAAACATGCTACTTCATAGTACAATTTTTAATAAAATAAACGTGTTTACTAGTAGACCCAAACATCTTCTGGTTCCTCCGTAATAAGAAGCCAAAAGTAGATAAACTTAGACATGTTTAGCAATAATGTTTCAGAATTTTATCTTATTTGAAAATGACCCAGATATTCAATGATTTTTTTTATCATTTAATTTTACCTAGCAAAACTTCAAAGTTTCAAGTTACCAGAGAGATTTTGAAAGTTATCTTAAATATACATGCCATAACGTATTGCTAAAAAAAATTTCACCCAACACTTTTATCTTTTTCACCTCTATTTAGTTACTTGTCCCCAGTAATTATTTCGATTGCCTACAAAACTTCATGAGACATTAGGCAAAATTAGCCATCATTTTAAGTTATTAGTTTTGTTAACCAGTTTTGTGATAGAGATAACATCAGTTTATTTGACCAATAAACATAGAATAAAGGCTGCGTGTCTGCATCATATCCAATGCTGATAACTCTGAGAACATGTCTATTTTAATCAAACCAACAAACTTAAATACGTTTTCATTTACCAAAGATTAATTTTGTCACGTTAATTTAAAAGACATTTGGGTTAGTTTCCATTACATTTAGAAATAATTTATACAAGTGCTTACTTTAAGCCACTAGAATAGAACTCTTTAGGAATTATATCATCCAGAGGTAAGATATTACACATACATAACATACATATAGACACACACACACAGAGACTCCACAGCTATTGTTTTAAAATTACTGCCATGAACCAGGTACAGTAATACAAGTCTCTCTAGTTATGAATTCAAATTTTGTTTTAAGCTTTTTCCACTAATATTTGTGGAGAAGACACTCAAGATGCTAGATTTTGGGCAAGGGTGCTCTTATGGCCATTTTTCTTGCATTTTTCACTTTAGTCTTAGGAATTAGTGATGCGCTAGATAACAGTTCCCAGAAAGGCAAGGTGATAACCCTTTTTGAGATAAAGGAACTGGGTGGGATCTGAACTGCCTCTAGACCTGCTTTTCCAGTCTTACAGGGATTTTTTTTTTAAGGATAGTTGCTCTTAATTTTTCAGAAATTTGGGTTGTAACAAATGACATTATAGATTGATCTACTTGTCCAACTAGATCATCCCTAATTTGCTTCTTTCCCTCTGGGTGCTTAATTTTATTTTAACTTAGGGAAAAGGCCTGGAAAGAAAATTGTTATCAGGCTCTGAATATCAGCTTCCAGTTTACGCAAATTTATGATTGTAAGTTGCTAAGTCCTTTAAAATACCTTGTCAGGTTTCAGCCAGGACAAACAGTAATTACCTAGTGGTATTGAACAGTTCCAGTAATCTTTAACTTAGCAGTTTCCCAGAAAGGCTCTCAGAGTCTCATTAAGTCTGAGAGTAGATTATGGGGTTGTCTGTAAAGCTATAGCCTAATAGATTTTACTTTAGGTAACTTTCATAACTTAATTTTCTATTGGCTTTTTGCAACAAAACTTTCAATAAGGTTATTTGGGAATTTTGAAGTCTTTGCTTTTATTTTATTTTATTTATTTATTTTTGGTGAGGAAGATTGGTCCTGGGCTAACATCTGTTGCCAATCTTCCTCTTTTTGCTTGAGGAAGATTGTCCCTGAGCTAACATCCATGTTAATCTACCTCTATTTTGTTTGTGGATCACCACCACAGCATGGCTTGATGAGTGGCGTGTAGGTCCACACCCGAGATTCAAACCTGTGAACACCAGGCCGCCAAAGCAGAGTGTGTGAACTTAACCACTATGCCATCAGGCCAGTCCCTGAAGTCTTTGCTTTTTAAGTGCACTTCTTAAGTGATCTTATCTAATCAGAATGTTCCTTCTAATGATCAAGGTAATTCCCCTGAGGCTGGCAGCAGTTGGGTAGGACCCTTAGCCATGAATGGAGTGCAACCCACATTTCTATCTGACTATCTCTGAACACAAAATGGGGTGCAATAGCATTTTGTCTAACCATATTTTGGGACCGCCAACCTGACAATTATTAAGCCAAGCCCTCAGGACATAAAATAAGCTGGGTAAGTTTTGTTTGTTTCTTTGTTTTGCTGTTCTTTGTAAATATTTACAGCTTCCGGAACATTTAGTTTGAGCAATTATGCCAGAAGGTGGAGAGCTCGACTCTTTAAAAATTTTTTCCATTACCTGACTCTTAAAAAGCAGCCCCACCATGACCACTGTAATTTTAAATTATCCCGGGTTGTCTTGTCACCGATGTACAGTTATCCCCATTTCATTAAGCACTTGCAAGTTTCAGCACGAAGCCATTAGGAGTTCTGAGCGGATGCTGCCCATTTGGGAACTGATCAGCTTTTAGAAGCCTGATTTCCCCATTTTTTTTTTAGTTCAGTTTTACTATAAAGTCTGAACAATTTCTAAGGTCAGTGTTAGTGGGTCGAAAAGGTGCTGCTTGAGTGTTACTCCCTAAAGGAAGGTCATAAATACTCTCTTATGTGCCTTAGTTTCTCCTGCCAGCAGTCTAAAACTACTGTGGGGCTCAGAGTGCTTGGGCAACCAACCCTCATATGCACTACCCCAGATGAGCCTTTAATTAACGTGAATGATAGTGGAGTTCTCTATGGGACCACTACTTGTCGTGAGGATTGATCCTCTGACACTCCCACGAGGTTCTCAGTCACCTGAGGATGCCTTTTGGCTGGCAGGAGCTGATGTCCCTTCTCTTCAGAGCTGAACAAGTTCAGACTCTCGTTTCTCTATCAAGCAGTTTGTTCAGACTTTATAAACACAATTCTTTCCAGTTTAAAGCCAAATTAAAAGGTCAGCCTGCCCCATTCATTCCAAAGTTCCCCATGGGATCCCTTGGCCTAGGAAATTCCCCCTAGGTTTCTCTTACCTAAGAGTGTGTAGTGGTACCCCCATAAGACTCCTAGTCTTAAATGGCTCTTATAAACTCTGGACCATTGACTTAAAATAAGGATGTCTCCGTTTCAGGAGAACTCACCAGGGTCACCCGAAGAATGCAGTGATCCAGGGGGTCTCAATGGGCCCCACTTGGTATTGAACGCCAGTTCAGTGTAGACTCCAGGTGGTCTTTGGTGGGTTTCTCTGAAATCCTGCCAACTAAGCCGAGAAATGTCAACACAAATAATCCATAATCAATCTATAAATCAAAATAGGGGTGAGTTTATTATCAGCCAGATCTGAGGACTAACCCAGGGTCTTCCTTCCCCAAGGAAGGAAGGGAACCAAATGAATCGGGTGTACAGAGTGGTTATATACCGTCTTGGAACAAAGAGCATACATCACATATGACAGGAATGTCCCTTTTACAACAGTCGTGAGATTGCTTTGCTGGCACAGCAGATTGGTGGTCCGCAGGTTGGTGGTCACAAAGTGAGCACAGTAGGGCAGTAATTAATCATTAGTTTAGGGAGAGATGCTTATCCTAAAGGAAATGCTGATATAGGGGAGGTTACATCACTAACTTTAGGAGCATCGTTCTTGTCTTTGGGACATAGTAAATATTTAAAGCAGATATACAATGCATGCTCAACAGGCCACGTCAGGCCCTTTTGGAAAAACGAGGTCAGGCTGAATTAGTTTTAAATCAAATGGCTTCCCCATATACTCCAGTATATCCTATTACTTTTCATTTATTTATCACTTTCAGTGCTGAAACCAAGAAGGTCTTGGGCAAACCAGGACCATTAGTCAGCCTAACTGTACATCATGCCCAGTGTGGTTCCAAGGGAGGTCATGTCAGCCAGAAATCAGTTTCACAGTAAGTGCCAGAGGGTGCTTTCATGATCCAAAGTTATGATTCATGGGGTATTTGTTTTAGTTTATTGGAGATCCTGGCTGCCTTCTTCCTGGTCCTCACTGTAAATGGATAGAAGGCAACAGATCCAAGACATTTATAAGAAGTAATATTTTCACCTTCAGTGGAAGACAAACTATTCCAAAAATGGACAAATATTAGGTAAACTGGTTGTAATTAAAGCAATCAATTCCTTCAGGCTTTAAAATGCTGTGATTCAATTAATGATCCTAAAATTATAAAACAGATGTTGGAATTTTTATAGATAACTTAATTCTGTCACTAACTATACTTAACATTTACTTGTTTCCCCTTGGCCAGCATATGCTGAGTTTTTCTTTCCTTGGACTTTTAATAATAAAATAACAAGCCACTGTCCATCAGTGGCTTGTTATTTTGGCTTTTTCATTTTTATTTGGGGATCATATTCACTACATTTAGTATAATAGTTAAGGATCTGGTATCAGGCTGCACTCATTTGAACCACTTACTAGCAGATGGCCTTGGGTAAATTTTGTGACTCAGTTTCCCCATCTGCAAAATGGTTGTAGTAGTAGTCCTTACTTCTAATTGAGTCTAATTCTAATTGAGACTATTTAGAATAGTACCTCTCATATAATATGTTCTAAACACGTTTTAGCTATTACTATTGTTTTCTGTATTGGTCATTCATACTGTCGTATTCAACTTGGACTTTTTGTGTGACATACATTGCAAAATGATTAACCATTGCAAAATAGTTGACCAGGAAGAGGATCCAGGCATTTAAAACATTAAACTTGTGGAAATAAATTTTATTGCTTCCAACTAACCATAAGGTATTCCATAGTTTGTTGTATTACCAGTCCCAGGTGATCACTATATTGGTAGCATAGCACACTGCAATTCCGAATGGCCAGACTCGAGCCACCAGTCAGCCTCAGCTTTGCACTCAAGCAATGTAGTTGTGTCCAAAGATCTAGAGGTGAAAAATATGGCCTGACCAAAGAAACAGGATACACTCTCTTACACTCCAATTGGAAGCACAGTTTAAAGTGTTGTTTTCAGGATCTTGACTTTTAAATAATCATTAAAGTGATTTTACTTTCACTTTCCAATGTAGCTATTTCCAAGAGGTAGTGACTTTTACATATGGATTCTTATTTCATTTTGGTCTCTGTGTTCCTTATTCCCATAAATGGCACCCCCTCAATGCCCAAGCTGGCAATCTACAATTGCCCTAGACTTTCTCCTTTTCCACCTTCCCCAATTAAAGTGACCATCTTATTGATTTTACTTCTTATTTACTGGACCCATCCTCCTCTCACCATCCCTAATCCACTGTCATAGTTTAAGCCCTCACTATCTGACTCCTAGACTTTAGCAGTAATCAATTTGCTTGTGTCCCCGCTACTCCATTTTTCTCAAAGAATTAGAGAGACATTTTAAAGTGCAAAGAGAGATAGGATTGTGTCTCTATCCTGCTTTAAAGCCTTTGGTGATTTCCCGCTGATGGCAGGAAAAAACCCAAGTCCTTAGCATGGTCTACACATTCCTTCCTTTCTGGCCCTACTTCCCACTCTAGCTCCTGCTGTGCCTCCACCAGCTTTTGGGGCATAGGTCCTGTTTTATTTATTTTTATATCCCCAGCACTTATTCCATTCCTGAACTCAATAAATGTTTGCACAATAAAGAAATGCCTGTATGCATAATAACAGGCATGAACTTAAAAATAAAAACAGTTTTTAGCTCAAGGTTTTCTATGAATGGTTCAAATTTATTTCAGATCGTGAGAGTGAAACTTTGAAGTCCAGCTAAAGCTCAATTTGGACCCTTAGGAACTGATCATACAAACCATAATTTATGATATATATGTACATATGTATGTATATGTGTAGATATACATGTATTGTAGGGGAGGAAGAACTATTCTCTACCCTCTAGGTCCTTCTGGCTGGTCTAAGAATTAAATTGACATGAGACAGAATAACAGGAGAAAATCAAAGTTGAATAACATGTATACATGGGAGAAACCCAGGAAAACTGAGTAACTCACCAAAATGGTGGAAGCCACCACCTTAAATACCATTTTCAGCTAAAAACAAAGGAAGATGGGGGCCGGCCCCGTGCCTTGGCAGTTAAGTGCGCACACTCCGCTGCTGGCAGCCCGGGTTCGGATCCCGGGCACGCACCGACACACCACTTCTCCAGCCATGCTGAGGCCGCGTCCCACATACGGCAACTGGAAGGAAGTGCAACTATGACATACAACTATCTACTGGGGCTTTGGGGGGGAAAAAAAAAGGAGGAGGATTGGCAATAGATGTTAGCTCAGAGCCGGTCTTCCTCAGCAAATAGAAGAGGATTAGCATGGATGTTAGCTCAGGGCTGATCTTCCTCACAAAAAAACAAAAAACAAAAAAACAAAGGAAGATGTTGGGGGTAATGGTTTGGGACTACAAAGGGGAGGAAGGCAATTTACATGAAGATGGAAAAGCAAATGTTTGATAAACAAATGTTTGCTTGGCCAACTGTAGACAATGTGACCCGAGAGAGAAATTTGATAAAAATAGTCTTAGCAAGGATCCTCCCAGTCTATCACGTCCAGAGTTATCTATGGTGATGACCTGTCCTAGAGACAGGCCTTTTATCTTAAATTCTTTTAGGCAGTTAGGGAGAAGGTCAAAGTTTCTTTCAGAGTCTTTTGTCCTTAAAAATAATCAAGCCAAAGAGGCACATTTTGTGGTGGCCAATTCTGATGCCCAACAGAATACACACAGATATATTTCATAGAATATAAATATTTTATTTCCTGAAAACATACATATCTTTTAGCATGATAAACATGTTGATGTTCACATCTTTTTGCCAGATAAAAAAAGAGATGTTTTTGATTAAATAGTGACAATTAAAAATTAATTTTAGGTCACCATCATGGCGGAGTGAGCTTCCCCCATTGAACTCCCCCCCTCTAAGACACAAAAAAGGACATTCATATTCCAACAGAAGCTATTCACACAACACAGGGGACGTCTGAGGCACCCAGGCAGCAGTACACCTGAGGACTGAGCTGCTGGAATCCCCAGAGTAAGTGGAGGGAGGTAAGAGGAGCTCCTTTCCTTCCCTTCCCCAAGGACTGTGACCCAGAGACTGAGACCATGTGCTCTGGGGGGGGTGGGGGGCTCGCAACTTGAAAACCGGCACTCTCCAAGACCCCTCACAGCCTGTGGGGATCCCCCTATGGAGGGAGTGGAACTGTTGTGAGGGTACTTTCAACAAGCTAGCCCCTCTGAGATCGAGAAGGCGAAAGTAAGCACCCCTCTCCCACCCAGCCCACCCGACCAGCACTTTAGCACAGCGGTGCTTCAGCTCAGCCCTGTCCCCAAAGGCAGCAGCCCCCAGGTGCCTGGGCCCCACCAGCTAGGGCAGCGTGACTGCACCCCACCCCCACAGGCAGCAGCCCCCAAGTTCCTGGGCCCAACCAGTAGCCGGGTGAGCCTCTGCCCCCGCACCAGAGGCAGCGACAGTTCAGGCCCCACCGCACCACAGCCCCAGCCACTCAGGGTGGACCAAGCCACAGCCCCAGCTGCCCCGGCTCCATTGTGCCACGGCCCCAGCTCCTTCGGTTTGACCACACACCCCCCACCTCGGTTCAAGCTGCTTTGGCTTGGCCTGTGCTCAGGCTCCAGCTGACTTGGGGCCAGCAACTTCAGCCCACCACACTCCAGTTCCAGCTTCTGCAGCCCAGCGGCATCCCAGCTCCTCCTTCTTCAGCCCAGTGCACTCCAATTCCAGCTTCTTAGGCCCAGCAGCATTCCAGTGCCAGCTTCTTTGGCCAAGCAGCACTCCAGCTCCTCCTTCTTCAGCCCAGTGGTGCTCCAGCTCCAACTTCTTTGGCCCAGCAGCACTCGAGCTCCTCCTTCTCTGGCCCACCGCAATCCAGTTCCAGCTTCTTTGGCCCAGCAGTGCTCCATCTCCTGCTTCTTTGGCCCCGTGGCACTTCAGCTGCAGCTGCTTCAACCCACTCACACCCGAGCCCCAGCTGCTTCTGCCTAGCTGCACTCTAGTCCCAGCTGTTCCCATGCTCCAGCTCCAGCTGTTCCCATGCTTCACCCCCAGCAGCCATGCCTCAGATCAGCCAGGGGCAGACAAGAGTGCCTGGAGATTGAGGCGGGCCAGAATACACAGCCCTTGACCCCCACCCAGCAGCAGCAAGAGGAAACTATAACCATATACTTTCACTATGAGGAAAAGTAAGCCAACACTGACAGGCACTATGCAAAAATATATTAAATCTCCAGACCAAAAGGAAAATGACAAGCACCCAGAAGTCAATCTGGAAAGCACAGAAATGTATAACCTCAATGACAGAGAATTCAAAATAGACATCATAAAAAATCTTAATGAAATACAAGAAAACACAGACAGACAATTCAATGAAATCAGGAGTTTCTTCACAAAACAGATTGAAACTACAAAAAAAAAATCAGAAATCTTAGAGATGAAAAACACAATAGAGGAGATAAAGACAAGTCTGGAAGCCTTAAGCATCAGGGTTGACAATATGGAGGAAAGAATTAGCAATATTGAGGTCAGCAATGCAGAAATGCTCCAGGTGGAGTAGGAAAGAGAACTAAGACTAAAAAGAAATGAAGAAACTCTCTGAGAAATATCCGATTCAATTAGGAAATCCAACATAAGGATTATAGGTATTCCAGAGGGAGAAGAGAGGGAAAAGGGAGCAGAGAACTTGTTCAAAGAAATAATATCTGAGAACTTCCCAAACCTGGGGAAGGAGCTGGAAATACCAGTGAATGAAATAAATAGATCTCCTAAATATATCAACACAAAAAGACCCTCTCCAAGGCATATAGTAGTAAAGCCGGCAAAAATCAACAACAAAGAAAAAATATTAAGGACAGCTAGACCAAAAAAAAAATAACATACAAAGAATTTCCTATCAGGCTATCAGCTGGTCTCTCGACAGAAACTTTACAGGTTAGGAGAGAGTGGAATGATATATTCAAAATTCTGAAGGACAAAAACTTTCAGCCAAGAATAGTCTATTCAGTGAAAATATCCTTCAGATATGATGGAGAAATAATAACTATCCCAGATAAACAAAAGCTAAGGGAGCTCATTGCCACAAGACCCCCACTACAAGAAGTGCTCAAGAAGGCCCTCATCCTGAGGAAAAAAGAGAAAAAGGATTCAAAGTTTTGAACAAGGAGGAAAATAAGTTGACAAAACCAGAAAAATTGCAGTCCTCTATCAAAATAGATTAGCAAACACTTAATTATAAAACCAAAGATCAAAGGAAGGTAAACACCAAGCATAAATAATACCTCATCATGTTAAACACAAACTCACAACACAAGAAGGAATAAAATGTGACAACAATAACTTAGAAGGGGAAGAGGAAAGAGATCAAATCAACTTATTCTAAGGGAATAAGAGGCCATCAACAAATGGACTATCACATCCAAGAAATTTTTTTATTCAAACCTCATGGTAACCACTAAACAAAAAATCAGAACAGAATTACACACAAAAAAGAAAGAGAAAACTAAGAGAACCCACATACAGAACTACCAAACTGAATTGGTAGTCCGAAACACACAGGATAAGAAACAAAAGAAATGCAAAAGAACCAGAAAAAGAGTGATAAAATAACAACAAGCCCCCAAATATCAATAATTACCCTAAATGTAAATGGACTGAACTCTCCAATCAAAAGACACAGAGTGGTGGGATGGATTAAAAAACAAGATCAAACAATATACTGCCTCCAGGAAACACATCTCAGCTCTAAAGGCAAACACAGGCTCAGAATGAAAGGATGGAAGACAATACTCCAAGCCAATGGCAAACAAAAGGAAGCAGGTGTTGCCATACTTATATCAGACAAAGCTGACTTCAAGATAAAACAGGTAATGAGAGACAAAGAGGGTCAATAGATAATGATAAAAGGGACACTCTACCAAGAAGACATATCACTTTTAAACATATATGCACCCAATACAGGAGCACTAAGGTACATAAAGCAACTATTAACAAACCTAAAAGGAGACATTAACAACAACACAATAATAGTAGGGGATCTTAACACTCCACTCTTATCAATGGATAGATCATCCAGACAGAAAATCAATAAGGAAACAATGAACTTAAATGAAAAACTTGATGAGATGGACTTAATAGATGTATACAGAGCATTCCATCCAAACACAGCAGATTACACATTCTTCTCAAGCACGCATGGAACATTCTCAAGAATAGACCGTATGTTGGGAAGCAAGGCATGTCCATATAAATTTAAGAAAATTGAAATCATAACAAGCATCTTTTCTAACCATAATGCCACAAAGCTAGAAATCAACTACAAGAAAAAAACCAGGAAAGTGACAAAGCTGTGGAGACTCAGCAACATGCTACTAAACAACCAATGGATCATTGATGAAATTAAAGGAGAAATCAGATCATATCTGAGACAAATGAAAATGAACATACACCATACCAACTCATATGGGATGCAGCAAAAGCAGTCCTGAGAGGGAAACTCATAGCAATACAGGCCCACCTTAACAAACAAGAAAAAGCCCAAATAAGCAACCTCAAACTACACCTAATAAGCAACCTCAAACTACGCCTAACAGAATTAGAAAAAGAAGAACAAACAAAGCCTGAAGTCAGCAAAAGGAGAGAAATAATAAAAATCAGAGCAGAAATAAATGAAATTGAAATAAAAAAAACTGTAGAAAGGATCAATGAAACAAAGAGCTGGTTCTTTGAGAAGATAAACAAAATTCACAAACTCTTAGCCAGACTCACTAAGAAAAAAAGAGAGAAGGCTCAAATAAACAAAATTAGAAATGAAAAAGGAGAAATTACAACAGATACCACAGAAATACAAAAGATTATAAGAGAATACTATGAACAACTGTATGCCAACAAATTGGACAATCTAGAAGAAATAGATAAATTCTTAGACTCATACAACTTCCCAAAACTAAATCAAGAAGAAATAGATAACTTGAATAGACCAATCACAAGTAAAGAGATTGAAATAGTAATCAAAAACCTCCCAAAAAATAAAAGTCCAGGACTAGATGGCTTCTCTGAAGAATTTTACCAAACACTCAAAGAAGACTTAATACCTATCCTTCTCAAACTATTCCAGAAAATAGTGGAAAATGGAACACTTCTCAACACATTCTACAAGGCCAACATCACACTGATACCAATGCCAGACAAAGACAATACTAAGAAGGAAAACTACAGACCAATATCCCTGATGAACATAGATGCAAAAATCCTCCACAAAATATTGGCAAACCAAATACAGCAATACATTAAA
This sequence comes from Ceratotherium simum simum, assembly GCF_057802395.1. Classification (NCBI taxonomy): domain Eukaryota; kingdom Metazoa; phylum Chordata; class Mammalia; order Perissodactyla; family Rhinocerotidae; genus Ceratotherium; species Ceratotherium simum. The sequence goes on along the minus strand of NC_141918.1, from coordinate 6,174,409 downwards.
AAGATCATACACCATGATCAAGTGGGATTTATACCAGGGACACAGGGATGGTTCAACATCTGCAAATCAATCAATGTGGTACACCACAATAACAAAATGAGGAATAAAAACCATACGATCATCTCAATAGATGCAGAGAAGGCTTTTGACAAGATCCAACATCAATTTATGATAAAAACTCTCAACAAAATGGGTATGGAAGGAAAGTACCTTAACATAATAAAGGCCATTTATGACAAACCCGCAGCCAACATCATACTCAATGGGGAAAAACTGAAAGCCATCCCTCTGAAAACAGGAACAAAACAAGGGTGCCCACTCTTGCCACTCTTATTCAACATAGTACTGGAGGTTCTGACCAGATCAATTAGGCAAGAAAAAGGAATAAAAGGAATCCAAATAGGCAACGAAGAAGTGAAACTCTCGCTGTTTGCAGATGACATGATCTTATATATAGAAAACCCTAAAGAATCCATTGGAAAACTATTAGAAATAATCAACAACTACAGCAAAGTTGCAGGGTACAAAATCAGCTTACAGAAATCAGTTGCATTTCTATATACCAACAACAAACTAACAGAAAGAGAACTCGAGAAGACAATCCCATTTACAATTGCAACAAGAAGAATAAAATATATAGGAATAAATTTAACCAAGGAAGTGAAAGAGCTATACAATGAAAACTATAAGACATTATTGAGTGAAATCAATGATGACATAAAGAAATGGAAAAATATTCCACGCACTTGGATTGGAAGAATAAACAGTTAAAATGTCCATACTACCTAAAGCAATCTACAGATTCAATGCAATCCCAACGAGAATCCCAAGGACATTCTTCACAGAAATAGAACAAAGAATACTAACATTCATATCGGGCAACAAAAGACCCCGTATAGCTAGAGCAATCCTGAAAAAGAAGAACAAGGCTGGAGGCATCACAATCCCTGACTTCAAAACATACTACAAAGCGACAGTAATTAAAACAGCATGGTACTGGTACAAAAACAGACACACAGATCAACGGAACAGAATTGAAAGTCCAGAATTAAAACCTCATATCTAAGGGCAGCTAATCTTTGACAAAGGAGCTAAGGACATACAGTATAGAAAGGAATGTCTCTTCAATAAATGGTGCTGGGAAAACTGGACAGCCACTTGCAAAAGAATGAAAGTAGACCATCTTCTTTTGCCATACACAAAAATTAATTCAAAATGGATCAAAGACCTGAAGGTGAGACCTGAAACTATAAAATTCCTGGAGGAAAATATAGGTAGTACACTACTCGCCATCAGCCATAAAGGGATCTTCTTGAATTCCATGTCTACTCAGACAAGGGAAACAAAAGAAAAAATAAACAAGTGGGACTTCGTCAGATTAAAGAGCTTCTGTAAGGCAAATGAAACCAGGATCAAAATGAATAGGGAACCCACCAACTGGGAAAAAATATTTGTAAATCATATATCTGACAAGGGGTTAATTTCCATAACATATAAAGAACTCACACAACCGAACAACAAAATAACAAACAACCCGATCAAAAAATGGGCAGAGGAAATGAACAGACACTTCTCCAAAGAAGATATACAGATGGCCAATAGGCACACGAAAAGATGCTCAAGATCACTAATCATCAGGGAAATGCAAATCAAAACCACACTAAGATATCATCTTACACCTGTTAGAATGGCTATAATCACCAAGACAAAAAGCAACAAATGCTGGAGATGCTGTGGAGAAATGGGAACCCTAATCCACTGCTGGTAAGAATGCAAACTGGTGCAGCCTCTATGGAAAACAGTATGGAGATTCCTCAAAAAATCAAAAATAGAAATACCTTATGATCCAGCTATCCCACTACTGGGTATCTACCCAACGAACCTGAAATCAACAATCCAAAGAGGCTTATGCACCTGTGTTCATCGCAGCATTATTCACTATAGCCAAGACATGGAAGCAACCCAAGCATTCCTCGACTGATGATTGGATAAAGAAGATGTGGTGTATATATATATATATATACCATGGAATACTACTCAGCCATAAAAAAACAAAATCGTCCCATTTGCAACAACATGGATGGACCTGGAGGGTATTATGTTAAGCTAAATAAGTCAGAAAGAGAAAGACAAACAGTGCATGATTTCACTCATATGCAGAAGATAAACCAACACACGAACAGATAGAACTCTTTGGTGGTTACCATGGGCAAGGGGGCTGAGGGTGGGCACAAGGGGTGGAGGGATGCACTTATATGGTGACTGACAAACAATAAGGTGCAACAAAAATTTCACAATAAAAAATAAATTAAAAAAATTAATTTTAAACCAGGCAGCTAGGTTTTGAGATAAGATAAGCTTCATCATTAGGAAAAATGAGACCAAAGAGGACCAAAGTAAGATGGAAAAGAAAGTCAAGGAGCTATTATGATTGGGGGCCCATGGAGTAGAGATGAGGGCAAAGGAACGCATACCTGAGCAAGGTGTGGCTGTGACCTGGTAGAATGTCCTGTTGACCTATGCATGTGTCAACTCACTGGACGTCATTTCAACCAGCTGCACTCATTGTCAAAGCTAAGCTGAGTATCTCCTGTGTGCCAGGTGCTATACTAGGCCACAGGGCAGCCTAGATGACCATGAAAGAGATCTTGACTTAAGGAGTTCACAATCTAGCAGGAGAAACAAATTAAATAAGCCATTAACTGTTATAATGTGGTGGTATATTCAAAATGCTATGAAACACAAAGAAGGAGCTTCTGCTTGAGTGATGGGACCAATGAGGAGTCCAAATCAAGGAAAGTTTTTCAAGGGAGTGACATGAACTTGGCCTTTAAGGGGAAATAGTGAAGAGGCATCCATCAGAGGACCCAGTGTGAGTATAGGCAAGGAAATTTGTGAATCCACAGAATGTAAGGTGCCAGATGGGAATTGGGGGGTCAGGAAGGAAACGAAGCTGGAGAAGTAGGTTGAGGACGGTTGATCCAGTGTGAAGGGCAACCTAAATAATGAATGGAAGAACAGACAGACCCAGTATCTTAACCTGACGCTCAGAAACCAGACCACTCCAGAGCGGGTGATTTCATTGGATGGCTGTTCTTTATTCATGAAACAATAGAGAATACTAAGCTAGGGTCATTTTGATTTCAGTTTCAAAATCTAGAATCATGCCTTTTATTCAATGTTGTAGATGTGTCCTCTTACTAACCATAGTTTTCAAAATGCTAATCAAACCCTATATGATCCAAACACAGGGACTTTCTAAATGAGGCCAGCTCTTAGAGCTGGCTAGTTGATCTTCTTTCTAGGAAAATATGGTTTATTTTAGTGTTGCGGGGGTTTCCCCCCATTTTTCCATTTATGCATTTATTTATACATCTACCCCTTCTACAAATGATTTAATGTAGTCTATAATAGCTATAGAATAAAATAAGGGTAAAATACAGGTAGGAATAAAGAATTATGACCAGGAAAAATAGAGAAAAAAAAGTTCAAGACCAAGGGAAAAAGAACATAAATATGCAGATGATAAGAGCAGATATAATTCTTTCCGGAGAGCTTCAAAGTTGGCTCTGAGCTTCCTGGAACTCAAAGCAAAAAGGCATGTGCCCCAGTCAGCTATCTATTCTCACAGAAGCATCCTGATTGCTCCGGAGACATGGGTTCTAGACCTGGTCTTCTCCTAGCTTGTGTGCCCTTGGGACGGTCACTGAGCCGCTCCCTATTTCAGAGTCCTTGTCCATGAAATGTATAATAATATCTCACTTAGCCTCCGGCAGGGGAATCAAAGGGATTGTAAACACAGAAGTGCTTTGAATAATACAAACTGTCATACAAATTTAAGGTATTATTATTTCTAACAGAACGCTGAAAAAATTGCCTTAGAAGTATTTGCTATCTTTCTGCAATGATACAGACTGCACGGCTCTCAGTAATCACCCCTGTCAGCACGATCATCATGTTGACATTCACGTCATTTACCAAGTAAAAGACTATCATTTGCCTGGCTTTAGATAGTGCAGTTCCTGGGACACATCAAGTCTGCCTCTGTATGGAAACGGCATCCCTGATTCCTACCATCCCAGTCAAACACATCTCTCAACTCTCCCACTACAGAGAATCCTCTCTTCTGGTATTTATTTATGTATTTATGCATTTGTTTGGAACCTCAAGTGCAGAGAGTTGAGTTAATCCATACTCATCACATTATTTTCCCATTTATGGCACATTATCATCACTTCATATATGCAATATTTTTTCTTGATTTTTATATCAATTTATTCCTTTTTCCCCTTTCTTCACTACCATCATCTTCCCCCCAAATATGCATCCATTTTAATATTTGACATGTATCATTTTATTTGTATATTTCCTTATAAAATAGGTATTTTCCTGTGTGCACTTATTTTAATTAACTTAAATGCTATTGTGCTTTAGAGTTCATTCTGTTTCATGCTTCCTTAGCACTGTGTTAAGGTTTACGCATGGTGGCCCAGTGCTGATTGCATTCCCCGCATTTGCTTCCCCACTCCCCCCGTGACAGACAGGCACCCAGATCATCTCCAATTCCTTGCATTGTCATAAACATTCTTGAATGTTTCCCTGTGATATTTGTTTACTCTCATATAAGACTTAACAACTCTAATTATAATCATTGAGGAACAATTTAAATGAGAAATTCTCATTGTAATCAAGTAGTTGAAGTATGATCTCTACCAAGACAGGAAGAAAGGAGTAAAGAAAAAAATGAGAAAAATAAAAGAATTTAAATGATTGAGTTTAAAACTAAAAAAATGTATTTTGAAGCAGGAAGGTAATAGAAGAACCGTCAGTATAGATATGAGTCTGAAGAGGACAGACAGTTGTAGGAACACGTATTTCCCTTTTGTTATTTCTGAGGTATGTGTGGGAAGTAAGGAAGATGAAAGATTGGCAAGATCCGTGGCCGACTTCTGGAGTTGATTTCTTAAGTATAACTACTGTCTTGTTATACCACCCGCTTGGCTCTCCCACATAATCGTGTGTCATGACTCACTCATGGATCAGCAACAGCCGTTCCCTTTCCCTGGCAACCAGGTACCCCAACTGCCAAGACTCCTCCACTTCTGCTCTGGGAAACCACGATGTACTTGGATTTTCTTTCCCTTCCCCAGTTTGAATATGGTTGGCCTCAGGATATAACGTTTATGTCATGGCCTCTGAGTTTGGAAACATATTCAGTTTCCTCATTCAGGGACACCTGCTGTGCTAAATATACAGGCACACGAACACATCCAAGATGTAAACATTGTTTTCTCTACAAAGCTTTCTAAACCTGGATTGTGAAAGAGGACCCAGTATTCCTCTGAGCAAATTTCAGTAGTGTGATGAGTTTGAGCAAGACAAGAGTCCTGTGGGATGTTGGCGTTTGATTTAAGGTTAACTTAGTGGTGACCAAGGCGTTCCACACTCTTATTTTCCTTGCTCCCACTCTTCCTCTCCCATTTATTGTGATTTTTCAAGTAACCAAGAGAAAATGTGATTTAGAGAGTAAAGCCATTTATAGATGAGGAAAATACGATTAATCAAATTGCTGAGGTTATAACATCTATCATAGTGTCAAATTTAGAGTAGAGATGATCCCCATCTCTCTTACTCTTTGTCTTGGGTAACAGTTCACATTCCCAATGTTAATGTTGTGTCTCTCCGGAAGGATGATGTGATTTTTTGTAGATCCCCTGGCAGGCACTCTCTTACCCAATTCCACTTGGCCTAGTCTGAAAGTATTTCACATTGACATCCTCTTCTTTGTCACCTGATCCAAGTCTTAGTTCAAGCAGAAGGGACAAATTGGGGGAATAGATGTATCTTAAGCATCAGAATTGCATGTTCTGGGAAAAGAAACTAATTTGTGTATATTAAATTGCACCAAGGTGTGGTAAGACTTTGGGCAAGTCTTAGAACATTCCTGGGCCTCTACCTCCTCATTTGTACAATGAGAATATTAGTGAGATGATGTCTCACTAATATTTATCTTTTAGTACTCCACTTCTTCCACTGCCCACTGCTGACTATCCTCTTTGTATGAGTTATCTTCTTCAGCAATCACAGATAAATTAAGAAAAGTTATGTATCTAGATACACACAGATAGCTATTATACATGATGACATTGAGTGTCCAAATGTCCTGGATATTTTACATTTATTGCTCCATTTAATCCTCAAAATGATGTTGCAAGGGATTATTAACCATATTTTACAGAAGAGAAAACAAAAATTTAGAGAGATTAAGCAAGTTGCATGAGAACCTGCAGTTAGTAAGTGATGGAGCTTGAAGTCAAATTGGTTAGCCCTCAAATCTACACTTTTCAGGGTGTGATGGCGATCTGGCTGTGACATGTCACCCTATTGATTACCAGGTTGATTTGGCTGACCTGGCTGTCTAGGCGGGTGTCTCCTTCCTCCCTCACCAATCCACGTGCGTCCCTCCTGAAGCTGTGTGCTCAGTTGAAGAGGATGAACTTCCCTGATAGAGAAGGACCATTCTGCAGTCAAGGATATACAAGTAGATGTGCTCACCTGCTAGAAGCTCCAAACAAGCTCTCAAGGTCCATTTGTAAGAGAATGTAGTGTGGTGATGGGGAAGAGGGAGAACCACTCCCCCTTTTCCTTAAAGTTCTTATGGCTGGCCAAATAATTAAAAAGGCAGGTTAGCAGGCAAAAATAAAAGTTTAATAACATGTATACATGGAAGAGACCCAGGGAAACTGAGTAACTCAGCTATCTGGCTGAGGTTGTCATCTTAAATAGCATCTTCAGGTATAGTATCTTCAGGTAAAGACAAAGGAGGATGTTGGGGGTAGTGGTTTGGGACTTCAAAGGGGAGGAAGGCAATTCACTTGGAGATGGAAAAGCAAATGTTTGTTAGACAATTGTTTACTGGGCCACCTATAGGGGATGTGGCCTGAGAGACAGAATTTCAATAAGATGGGCTTGTTGGTGCCTGTCTTTATCATACCTATTTTATATTATACTATAGTTATCTCATGGTATTAGCTCCTTCCTGGAACAGGCCTTCTATCTTAAATTCTTTTAGGCAGTTTGGGGGAAGGCCAAATATTCTTCCTGAGTCTTCTGAGCCTCAGCTCGAAATAATCAGCATATCTAAGTGACACATCTTGGGGCAGTCTGCCCTGAACGCCATCAGTAGTCAAGCCTCCAAGACTCCAGACACATGCAAATGAGGTGCTGCATGTGGCAGTCTGTCTTTCTTTAAAAAACAAAAAACAAAAAAACTACACTCTTTACATTAAAACATACTGACTGCCAATCATGCAAATGAGTGCAAATCAATGTGTAGACATAAAGGCCAAAATTGTTCTCTTTCCATCCTAGGTACCACCGACGATATGTTGAAGTGTTTCAGGTGGTGTGCTAGAAATTGGGATACCAAATCATTATAATAGGCTCTTGCATTCACAGGAAGAGATGGAAAGAGAGAGAGACAGATACCAAACTGAGTGGACAAAGGAGTTAGGAGGAGAGGATTGTTACTCTGGGCTGGGATTTTCTGGTTTGCTTCACAGAGGTAGTAGAACTTGAAATTATGAGGCCTAGAAAAAATGTCTTTGAGCAGAACAAGAGCTTGTATATTATTTAGGATGTTTCCAGCTACATATAACAGATAACATACTACTCAGTTTGGCTTAAATATTAAGGAAAATTTATTATCTCACATAACAAGAACTCCCAAGGTAAGATGGCTTCAGGACTAGTCAACCTCACGCTCTAGAACATCACCAAGGACTCATGCTTTTCCCATCCTTATGGTCTGCCCTCGAAATCCTGGTTTCCCTCATGGTTACAGGAAATCTACTGCATTCATGATATTAAATACAAGCATAACCATACCCAGCAGAAGAATAGGTACTGCTTCTTTCATGAATTTATTTTTAAGAACAAAGATATATTCCCTAGAGTCCCCAGCAGACTTCCCTTCACATTTCATTGGCCACAATCAAGATGTGTGCCCAGGCCTACACCAATCACTGGCAGAACGATGAGACCACCATGTTGGGCTTAGGCCAATCAGGATTGGCCCCCAGAGCTGGGAATAGAACCACTCTTCTCTGATTCCCTTGGAGGAGGGTTGGACACGTCTGTGGAACCAGCACCCTGCCCCTAGGCAGAAGGGGGAGGGCTGTGAGCAGGCAACTAGTGTCAGCTACAGTCCACACAAAGGTAGGGAGGTGGCAATGCTCTGGGAAATTGACTGTAACAAGAGTTTCATATCCAGTACAAATGAGACAGGATTGGATCAATAGGTAAGTAGACCAGAATGAAAATTTTCAAGGCTACTTGTTGAAAATACAGAAGGAAGAAAGGAATGGATAAATAACTTATCTTTGGGCAAGCAGAAAGATGCCATATTATTTCCTTTGCATGCCAGGAAAATTGGGCTAATATCAAGGGATTTTAGCATAGTTTCTATTCTGTCTAGATCATTAACTCATTTTTTAATATCCTCTGAAATTTTCTTTATTTTTTTATTTACAAAATTATACTAAATTTTATACTATATAAAATTATACTAAACATATAGTTTAGTATAATTAATAGTCTAATATATAGCCAGCACTCTTCTTATTCCTTTACTGTTGACCATTTCTTTCATTCATAATTGGTTATTTTCTGACCGTTGGGCAAAGGGCTCCTCTAACCTTAAGAGGCTGAAATGCAGGGATGAAATGACAGGCTTAAGGCATAGGCCATCAGCTGCAAACGCTAACACAGAAATGGACAAAAAGGAAAGAGTTTTCCAAGTTCAGCCTTGCCAAGAGGAAGAGATCTCTTCAAAGTCAGAAAAGTCTCAAGGCCAATAAGTATAGGCAGAAATATGTTGATGCTAGCTAATATTTATTGAGTGTTTATACTGTGCCAAGCACTGGACTAAGCTCTTTTCATATATTAATCCTTCATTTCCCATAATGACCCCGTGAGTTAGGTACAGAGTCTCCATTTGTAAAATGAGAGTAGTAACAGAGGCGTGGAACAGTTGTACGCCAAGATCACACAAGCAGTAGGTGGGAGGTTCCAAGATTCAAACTCAGACAGCTGGCTCAGACACACTCTCTTTCAGTTACTGCCTCTTTATGAGAAGGTACTGATTTGCAACAAAACTAGAGTTTTGTTGCAAATCAATAATAAAGACAGCATATTTATTAAGTACCTACTAAATATCTGACATTGTGCTAAGCACTCTCAGGCATCACTACATTTACTCCTCAGAGCAATCATGCAAGGTATTATTGTTCCCATTTTGTAGGTAGAGAAACCAAGGCTTAGAGAGATTAAACAATTATGAGCAACATTACACAGTGCATTACAGAGCCAGGATTCAAATCCAGATCTGAATAACTCCAAAGCTAATGCCCTTAATTATGCAACAATGGAAATGTGTGAACTTTCAGCAAGGATCTGAATTATAATTCAGACCAGAAGAATTGACAGGCGCTAAAGGCCAGACATATGACAGTCACTGTGACAGTGGCTTTTACATCATTATTTCAGATCATCTCAGTTATTATCATTTTTTTAGGACTAAGTCTCACTTCTAAAAATTTGGGATCAAGTTAGGTATTAATTATTCTTGTCTAGATAAAATAAAGATTCAATAAGATATACACTCTTAAAAATAATATAATTATTTTTTAAAAAGCTGTAAGAGATTAAAAAAAAAAAAAAAAGAGGCCTAGGATGGTTGAGTCAGAAGACCTGGATTTTAGTTTCTCCTCTGAATATAAACAACAATGCATTGTTGGGCAAGTCGTTAACTTTCTGGGCTCCCTTTCTTCATCTGCAAAGTGACACAGGTTGGCCTGAATGACACTGTTCTAAAAACAAGACTGCCCTCTTAGGGACTTCTGCAATGTATGATTCAGGGAAAAGCAATCCCCTGGCTCCTGGCAGTTCATGAATGTCAGAATCACTCAGCTCACAGAGTAAGACATGATAAAAGAGATTTTTGTTTTATCATCATCTCCCTTGATTCCTTCTCACATGCCCGCCTCACTCCTTGGATTCCTGCTCACCAGCTGGCATTCGGGTGGCACGAACCTCTCAGGAGAAACGGTGTCGTTTGAATCAGACTGTCTGCTTGCACTGTCTTCCTGTCATTCTCCTGTCGCTTGCTGGTCTCTCCTGGTATCTGACCCCCATTCGCGTGCCTTGATTGTTCCTCCCAACTCCCTTTACAGACTCAGGCATTCAGCAAATACTTACCAAGTGCTCGCAGGGTGTGTCTCACAAAGGCTCTTTGCTTCCTGTTTTGTTTGTTTCCTTTAATCAAAAAGTCACGTTTTTGGGGGCTGGCCTCGGTGGCATAGTAGTTAAGTTCGTGCACTCCATTTCAGCGGCCTGGGGTTCACAGGTTTGAATTCCCTGTGCAGACTGATGCACCACTCATCAAGCCATGCTGTGGCAGAGTCCCACGTACTAAATGGAGGAAGATGGGCACAGATGTTAGCTCAGGGCCAATCTTCCTCCGCAAAAAGAGGAGGATTTGCAACAGATATTAGCTCAGGGCCAGTCTTCCTCACCATTAAAAAAAGTCACTTTAAAAAAAAAAAAGTTTGAGCACTTACTGTTTATAGTGGTGTTTCCCAAACATGCTTGAGGATGGGAAACACTTGGGTACTTATTCAAACTATGGATCCTCAGGACTCTCCCCTGAAGATTCCACTTCAGAAGGTCTATGATGGGGCTTTGAGAATCCATGTTTTTCACAAACACATCAGGTGTTCTTATTATCAGGCCAGTTTTGGAAAGACTGATGTAAAGTATAAGGAAGTAATCGAACATTGTGAGTGTGATGCTAAGAAGTTTCATATTATGAAACCTTAAGGAGCTTATAATCTATTTGCGGACACTAGATTCATGTGCATAAAATGATGGTTGTCAATACAAGCTGGGATAAATCAGTGCTAAATGAGTGCATTAGACCATATCAGTGCATAAGACCAGGATAAGTTCAGAGGGAGGAGAGAGCTCTGGGCTGGGCTCAGGAGTAAGATCTGGGTTATGCTGCTGAAGACACAAAGGACATGAGTAAGTATGGAGCACATGGGAGGGGAGTGGAATGGCAGAAATGTCAGAGAACAGGGAGTCTGACTGGAACAAAGGAAATGCAGAAGAGTTGGAGTTGATTCAAACTTAATGCTGTAGGGAATGGGGAGCCATTCAAGATGTCTGAGCTGAAGAGACAACTGATGAGACAATGTTTTTAGCAGGTCCCTTGGGTTATGACATTCATCAGTGGCTCAGAGGTTCTCACCTGGAGGGCTTGTTAACTACCGATTGTCGGACCCCACCCTCAAGTTCCTGATCCAGGAGGTCTGGGATGAAAAGCCTGAGAATTTGCATTTCTAACAAATTCCCAAGTGGTACTGATGCTGCTAGTCCAGGAACCACACTTGGAGAACCACTGTTGTACATGATGGTCTGGAGAACACAATAAAGAGAGAAGTGGGGATGGCTGAGTGCCAGGGCAAGGGTCATGGCTAAAAAATGGGAGTGAACGAATAGGAAGGAATCACTGAAAGGAATTGGTATGTGGTTGGAGTAGGTATGGGAAAAGCAGGAAAAAAGGGAGACAAAATTATTTAGCGTTCAAACCTGTGAACCAAAATGGCAAGAAAAAAATGGAGAATGTTGGATGTAGAGCAATCTTGAGTATGAGAAGAAGATGAAAAATTCAGTTTTCATCATAATGAGCTGCTGCTTGAGTTGAATCCTTCTTGCCTTGTTGCATGTTGCCCCAGGGCATAGATTAAGCAGCAAGGACCAGCTGGTAAGAACACAATGAATGCAGAGATGTGCAAGAGTGCGAGGAAAGTGCTCTGGGCAGTCACCAGATAGATTGGGCAACAGTGATTGACAATGTCTTCCACCCTGACCTGACCCATTTAGCAAGCCTGTCTCTAGCTGAGCGCTGTAGCATTGTTTCAAATCAGTCATTTACATGGACTCACACCCAAACCAGAAATTCCCGTTTAGGACCAGAACCACAACTGTTGTCACTGCCACTCCTCACCTACCTGGGAGCTGTGAACCTTGACTCCCTAGGCCACCAGCTTCCAAACTTCTGGGATGGGCAGCACCCTTAGTACCTCTTGCCCTTACCACCAGAATACCCTTTCCAGCCCTTTGGAGAATTTGGGAGAGCGCAAGAGTGTGGAGGGGAAGGGGCCTCCAGCCTGGGGTGGGGAGAATAGCAGGTTATGACAAAGAATCAGCTCCTAGGGAGGCCCCACCAAGAGGGAGCCAGGGATGCCCCACAGAGTTAGCAGCAGGGTGGGGAAGGAGGACAGTACTCCTCGCATCCCACCTTCACCAGCATCCCTGAGCTGTGGGCACAGCTACTGGCTGCCCCTTGTGTCTTGTCAACCCTTCCATGCATTTGCTCTCCCATGGTATCAGTGAGAACTAGAAAGTTGTGGGGAGAGAGGGAGAATCCCCCTCTGCCCTTTTCCTTAAGGTTCTTATGGCTGGCCAAATAATCAACAAGACAGGTTAGCAGGAGAAAATCATACCAAGTTGAATAACATGTATACATGGGAGAAACTCAGAAATGAGCAACTCGTCCCTCTGTCTAAGCTGCTTGCTTAAGTATTGCAGCTAAAGGCAAGGAAGGTGTTGGGGGTGGGTAGTGGTCTAGGACTTCAGAGGGCAGGAAGACAATTCTTTTCAGGGTCATCTATAGATAACGTGGTCACGGAGAGATAGAGTTTTTTGATAAAAGGGGCTTGGTGCCCCTCCCATTGTAACATCTATTTTACATTATCATTACAGCCATCATGATAGAAGATCTGTTCCAGGAAGGAGCCACCATGTCAAATTCTTTAGGCAGTTAGTGGGGGAGGTCAAATGTCCCTCAGAGAAAACAATCAAGGTAAAGGGATAGATTTCAGGGTGGCCAAATCTTGATCTCCCACAAAGTCAATGCCAGGATATCTGGGCTACAGCAAAAATATATATATATATATATTTCCCCTCATATCACAGGAAGAGGAGAAACACAGAAATAAGCCCCTGGAGGGCAGGGACTTCAGTTTACTTCATTTATTTGAACACAGAAATACTTCATCTAGAACTGTATATCATGTGATGTCTCTGTGGAAAGGCAAATCCCTAATTCTGTGTGTAATCCTCGCTGTCAGCCAAGGGCATTTCTGGGAAAAAGGTCTGTCCCTGTGAAGATCCTTCATTCCTAAAACCCCAGTGTTGCAAACTAGTCACTTAGAAAGGGTGACAGCCATGAAGGACACCTCATTTTGTCTAGCACTCGACAGGCTGTTGGGCTAGCCACAATTTGCTAATATGGCTAATTGTTTCTCTGTAAGAATTATTTTATAATTCTTTTTTTCCAGGAAGAAAAGCTCTTATTCATGTATTCAACCAATATTTATCAAGCGTCAACCATGGACATTGTATTAGGTATGGTTTTAGGCCCTGGGAATACAGTAGTGAATCAAAAACAATAAAAGCTTTGCATTCTGGGGACTGGTATTACAATGGGGGAAGTAAACAAACTAAATCAGTTATAGAGAATGTTAACAAACTAAATCAATTATAGAGAATGTTACAAGGATCAATACTATAAAAAGTAATAAAGCAAGGAAGGGGATGATAGAATACAGGAAGCAAGGGGGTTATGATTTTAAATATGCTATTTAAGGAAAGCCTCACTAGGAAAATGACATTTGAACAAACACAAGGAGATGAGGGAACAAACCTAGTGAGTATTGGGGCAAAAGCATTCTAGAAGAAGGAGAAACAAGCCCACACGTTCAAGATAACGCTGCACACGGCAGGAGAGCCCTGTCCTTTAAGGGCCTAGGCATCTAATCTAAATTAGATGGGACTCAGTGGGAGGGTATTGAGAAAAGGAGCAAAGTGCTCTGACTCATGTTTGAACAAATAGCTTTGGATGTTCTGGAAAGAGCAGGGTACAGAGGGAAAAAAATGGAAGTGGAGAGAACAGTTAGGAAGTTCCGGCAGTGATCCAAGGTGATACAGGTGGAGGTGGTGAAGACTGCTCAAGTTCTAGATATATCTTGAAAGTGGAACCAACAGCATTTGCCGGTTAGATAAACTTTGTCTCCTCCTTAAAATATTGTTTAATGAAATCCACTTACAGAGGTACAAGGTTGGCCACCACATATCAGGGATGGCTTAAAAGTAAAACAAGGGGCCGGCTCAGTGGCTTAGCGGTTAAGTGCGCATGCTCCGCTACTGGCGGCCCCAGTTCAGATCCCCGGCGGGCACCCACACACTGCTTCTCCAGCCATGCTGAGGCCGTGTCCCACATACAGCAACTAGAAGGATGTGCAGCTATGACATACAACTATCTACTGGGGCTTTGGAGGGGAAAGAAAAAAAGGAGGAGGATTGGCAATAGACATTAGCTCAGAGCCAGTCTTCCTCAGCAAAAAGAGGAGGATTAGCATGGATGCTAGCTCAGGGCTGATCTCCCTCATAAAAAAAAAAAAAAAAAAGTAAAACCAAATCTCAATTTCCAAATCTGATATCAAATTGCTGATAATTCAAAAAAAACTATGATAGGGCCGGCTCCGTGGCTTAGCGGTTAAGTGAGCGCGCTCTGATGCTGGCGGCCCGGGTTCGGATCCCGGGCAAGCCCCAAGGCGCCACTTCTCCGTCCAACGCGAGGCCGAGTCCCACGTGCAGCAACTAGAAGGATGTGAACCTATGACATACAACTATCTACTGGGGCTTTGGGGGGAAAAAATGAATAAATAAAATCTTATAAAAAAAAAAAACTATGATAGTGTCACAATCTTTATTTATTTGTGATTTATGTTACTAGTTACAGTTTAGGACAAACATTAACTTCCATTCCCTAAAAATAAAACAACTTTGTAGAGGTTTATTCTGAATTATTTTACACAAAATAAAAAATAGAGAAATATCCCTGTACATTCACATGATAGAATATTTCACAGGAACCAAAATTATATTCATAAAGTGTTTAAACGACTTAGGAAATGCTTATGAGAAAGGTATGTGGAAAAATAAGAGTATAAGATTATAAGTGTATTATCTCAATTGTGCAAATAGGCCAAATGTTAACACTAATTAACTCAGGATGATGGGATTAGGAGTTATTTATGCTTCTTTCTACTATCCTTTTTCGAATAGATTGAGCTGAGACTATTTTCCCTTTATAGTAACATTTTTTAAAAACCCTCTAATGCGAGATTCACAAGCAAAAGCCTCCAACATGGTTGGTTTCCATTTATCCAAAGAGACAGACGAGATGGAGGAGGCAATGGACCAGGTTTACTTAGGCTGATCAGAGTCCCACCAGAGGGAAGAGAGGCGGAAGGCTCAAGACGTCCCAGATACGCAGCCCCAGTGCGGCTCCTAACCCTTTTCCAAAGAGTTTCACTCCTGGTCTCTTTTCAACACCTCCCCTCCCCGCCTTCCCCACCACCGCCATTACCAAACTCCTACCAGATTTTCCCCAGGGTAGAGCCAGCTAGTCTCCCCTTGTTCCACGACTAAGTACCATTTTCTTGATTTGCATATGCTTTTTTTTTTTTTTTAAAGGATATGATGATATTCTTAACCTACGTGGAGACTCTGTAACAGGCTTCGAGCTGGATCCTCTGCTTCCCTGGACGGAATGTCGGCTGTGACCTTGCCTCACCTCACTCTGGTTACGGCAAGCATGTAAAGTCACCCACAGTCACCCCTCCTTACCTCACCTGTGTCCACACGGACCTTTCTGACCTGATTCTTTCAATGTGCTAATTTAGTACATTTCTAGTGACATGGCTTACAAATTAATTCCATATATATATACATATATATATGCCTTTACAGACATTGTAACACAATAAATGTAATTTATTTACTACTTTAACTATTAAGCAACTAATTAATGTAATTACTAATACATTTTCCTCTTCAATACAATACACTTTCTTTCTGGAGATAAGAGTGGAGCAGTAGAGCAGACAGGAAGAAAGGAAGAAAAGAGGAAGAGGGAAGAACCATGGAGAGCATCCCACAGTCGTTTGAAATGACTTTGGAAAAGTAGCATTGAATAAAAAGCTTCCAAAATGACATGGCAAGAGAAAATAGAATACTTTTATTCTCTCTGTGTCACCCAATGCCCAGTAGTTCTAGGAGGCCCTGCACTCCAGGTTAGGAATGCTTGATCAAAGCAAAGTAAGAAAGAGTATTGCTATTGTTCATCATACGTTTTTAGCTCTCTTCTTTTTTTTTTTTCTGTGTGAGGAAGATCAGCCCTGAGCTAACATCCATGCTAATCCTCCTCTTTTTGCTGAGGAAGACCAGCTCTGAGCTAACATCTATTGCCAATCCTCCTCCTTTTTTTTTTCCCCCAAAGCCCCAGTAGATAGTTGTATGTCATAGTTGCACATCCTTCTAGTTGCCGTACGTGGGATGGGGCCTCAGCATGGCCGGAGAAGCGGTGCCTCGGTGCGTGCCTGGGATCCGAACCTGGGCCGCCAGTAGTGGAGCACGCACACTTAACCGCTAAGCCACGGGGCCGGCCCCTAGCTCTCTTCTTTCTAGACACATGGTCATTATATTAAACCATGTAACTTCTCTAGCCAATAAATTATGAGCAGAAGTAAAGGGTGTCTCTTTCAAGTGTTAATTTTAAGAGACAGAGTATAATTTATCATGCTTTCACTTTCTGTTTGCCATGGCAACCAGGCAGAGGGTACCAGATAGCCTGGGAACTAGATAATGACCTGCCAGATAGCCTGGCTCTGGGACTGAGGACACCCAGAGCAGTGTCCTCCTCCCTCACCATAGACATCAGTGAGAAATAGAATTTTGTTCTTTAAAGCTATTGATATCTTTTAGGGTTGCTTGTTACCATGGCAAAACCTAACCCACCCTGATTGATACTGATACTGGTTTAAGTTAATAGCAAATGCTAGCTTTCTCTCTGATATTTCCAACAATTGAGATCAAGCAAATAGGAGATCATAAACGAAGACCAACAACCTCACAAGAAGGTAAGTGTACAGAAAAGAATTAACATAGCAAGCCTGAGACTGCTATCCTTAAAAAGGCCTGCTAGCAAGGTTGGCCCTAGGCTGGAGCCTGGGCACTTCAATGCCTACCACTGCCTAAATAACAAGAGTAGCTCCCTGTGCCTACACTGTGAGGTACGATCAGTATGGCTTATGTTAATCACCTGCTTTCTTCTGGGAGCGTAAAATTTTGGTACACGCCAGGCAAAGGGTGAGTACATCACCAGCCCCCAATAAAAACCTGGGTGTCAAGTCTCTCATGAGCTTCTGTGGTAGACAACATTTTACAGGTATTGTCACAACTTGTTGCTAGGAAATTAAGCACATCCCACATGACCCACTGGGAAAGGACTCTTGGAGGCTTGTAGCTTGTTTCCTGCGGAGTTTGCTCCATGCACCTTTTTCCCTTGCTGATTTTCCACACATCCTTTCACTATAATAAATCATAGCCAGGAGTAGGACCATATGCTGAATCCTGTGAGTTCTCCTAGCAAATCATCAAACTTGGGGGTTGTCTTGGAGACCTCCAACACAGTAAGAAACCATGAGACAGAGTTAGAAGAAAAACTAACAAACAGAAGAAGAGATTTCAACTCAAAAACTTCAAGTACTAGAATTGCAGATACTGAATATAAAAAATTGCTCCATGTAAAAAAGACTAAAGAAATAAATTATAGACTCACACATTTGAGGAATAAGTGAGAAATCATCATGGAAAACCAGGTAGATTTGAAAAAGAACCAAATGGAATTTCTAAACATAAAAGAGTTTGAAGAGATAATGACTGAGAATTTTTCGGAGTCAAGAAGACATGCGGGCCAGCCCCGTGGCTTAGCGGTTAAGTGCGCACGCTCCGCTACTGGCGGCCTGGGTTCGGATCCCGGGCGCACACCGACGCACCGCTTGTCTGGCTGTGCTGAGGCCACGTCCCACATACAGCAACTAGAAGGATGTGCAACTATGACATACGACTATATACTGGGTCTTTGAGGAGAAAAAGGGAAAAAAAAGGAGGAGGATTGGCAATAGATGTTAGCTCAGGGCTGATCTTCCTCACAAAAACAAACAAAAAAAAGAAGACGTGATCCCATAGAGTTGGAAAGCATAGTATATACCAAACAAGATTAAAATAAAAAATCAATGATTAGTCATATTATAGTGAAACAGTAGATCACCGAAGGTAAAAAGAAGATCTTAAAGAGCAGCCAAAGGAAAAAGGCAGATCACTCATATAGAAATAATAACTAGATAAATAGAAGACTTTCTAACAGCAACCATGGAAACCAGAAGTAGGTGCAATACTAATCTCAAAGGGCAAAGAGAAATAACTGTCAGTTTAGAATTGAGACCCTGAAAACCCAATCTTTATGAAAACAAGGGTGAATTAAAAACATTTTCAAGTAAACAAAAAGAGATTATTTTACTATCAACAGATCTTTGCTAAAGGAATTTCCAAAGGGCATACTTCAAAAAGAGAGGGAATTAACCTAAAAGAATAGTCTGAGATACAAGTAAGATATCAAATGGTAAAGGTTTCTGTGAATCTAAATATATATTGTCTGTATAAAAGGATAATAATAGTCTGTGGGGTTATAATAGGATAAAACTAAACTATTATACCACAATGGCATACAAGTTGTTCTAATGCAGCTAAAATACACTAAAGTCTTTGTATTGTTTGGTAGGGAGGTTGAGGTATTTATTTAACTTAAGCCTTTGTTAAGTTAAAGAAGCATGGTAAAATATAAGACTAATCACTAAAAAAAAAAGAGACTCTAAACCTTCCAAGCCATCAGAGGGGACATCATGAAATAGTAAAGCATACACAAAACTAAAAAAAAAGTGGGGAGGTGAGCAAAGAATAAAGAAAACATAGAAAAAGTAGGTTAAATAGAAATAAAAACATATTACAATAAAAAATTTACTATAATCATAACAAATATTAATAGATTAAATTTGTCAAAAAAGAAAACAGAAATTTCTAGTGATTGGATATAAGGTAAAATTCAGGTATGTCATTTACAAGGGAAATTGCTAAAATGACATGGAAAGTTGAAATTAAAGAATAAATTAAAATATATATATATATATCAGACAACTATTAACCAAAAGAAACCTGGAAAGGCCATATTTATAAGAAATAAATACATATTTAGAAATCAAGAGAATCTCTATGAAATGATAAACTTTCTACTTACTAGGAAGATAAAAAATTCTAAATCTGTATGCACCTTGTTAAAATAGCCTCAAAATATATAAGGCAAAAATGGATACAATTTAGCAATCAAAAAGTGATATATTAAACATTGTCATCCTAACTTGTCCCTTATCTAAGGGCATTTTAGTGTTTAGGAAGCAAGCAATACATTGTAATTTTTCCATTTAACATAATAGAAAAGAATAGGCTCCTGCTTAGAAGTTATTTTTGCAAAGAACTTCTGATTTTTCAAGAACAGATTAAGGAGATGCCAGTATATTGTTTAAGGATATATACATATACGATAACATTAGTTTTTAAAAGCAAAGAAAAAGGTAATTTAGACCAACCTTCCTGAGGACAAACTTTAAAATCTGTACAAAATAGGAGAAAAATAAATTACAAAAAGAGCTAACATTTTGAATAGCATCAAAGAGCTAACTTTTAGTGGTAGGGAGCCTGGATGATGGCCCATGATGGTTTCTGCCTCCTGGCATTCACACCCATGTAGTCGCCTCCTTTTTTATGTGGCTGGTGACTCACTTCTAACAAATAGAACATGGCAAAAAGTGAAATGATGTCACTTCCAATATTAGGTTATAAAAAGACTGTGGCTTCAGTCTTCGGCGTCCTCTCCTGCTTGCTAGCTGGCTCACCCTGAGTGAAGCCAGCTAGCACATTGTGAGTTGCCTTATGGAGAGGCCCATGAGGCCACGAGCTGAGGGAGGCATCTGATCAATAGCCAAAAAGAAACTTTTGTTGGGAGGGAATCTTTTTTTTTCATTTTATAGTCTTTGCTACTAATTTTTTTTTAGCATATGATTATATTGTGTTTTCAATTAAAAAAAATTAAAAACTAAAATAGGACTCTGGTTTCTGGTTCCACAGGTAAGGAGGCTGGAAGCCTACTCTCCATCCTAACAGCAAGTAAAAAGATGAACAGACTGACAAATCGACAACCCTTCTTAGATCTGTAAGACAGCAAGGACACAAGGCAAACTGATGTCCCCAAGACTGGAGAGAAAGACAGGTGAATACAGGGAGTCATGGCTTACTGGGACAGAGGCGCAGGAGCAGAAACCGCCAGAGGACCCAGGACCAGGGTAGGAAAACCAGAACTGTAGTTAATGACTCTGAGGACAGACAACTCCAAGAGTGAAAAACACCAGGGGACCTCAGTCATAGGGGGACTCCTACAATATTGTGAGATTTACCTCCAAGAGCTTGATCAGGTTTCCACAGTAAATTCGGAGAAAAATCCCATAATGCTTCCAGCAGGGAGAGGAAAAAAAGGAACCGTTCTGAAATACACAGAGCACTCCCTTCTTACCAGGCCTGCCCTCAGGGGAAGCTAGTGAACCAGAGCCTAACCTGCTGGGTTTTTTCAGAATCTAAGGGACCTAGGGGAAGTACCTGGGATCAACTCCAGCCAGCTCTAGCCATCCTGTTCCATCTAAGAGAGAAAAAAACAGAGAAACACCTGTGAATTTCACAGTTCAGAGGCACAGGCTCACTGAAAGACTGAGACCTGATCACAGGACTATAGAATGCTTCTCCTCCCCACACCTCACATGATTAGGCCTATTTACAGCAGTTCCCTTACCTGATACATCATACCCAGCTATCAAGAAAAACTACAAGACATACGAAAAGACAAAAAGCACAATTTGAAGAGACAGAGCAAGCATCAGAAGCAGATGTGGCAGGGATGTTGGAATTATCAGACTCGGAATTTAAAACAACTGTGATTAATATGCTAAGGGCTTTAATGGATAAGCAGACATCATGTAAGAACAGACGGGCAATGTAGGCAGAGAGATGGAGATCCTAAGAATGAAAAAGAAATGCTAGAGATCAAAAACACTGTAACAGAAATGAAGAAGGCCTTTGATGGGCTTACTAGTAGACTAGACACAGCTGAGGAAAGAATATATGTTCTAGAGGATATCTCCATAGAAACCTCCAAAACTGAAAAACAAAGAGAAGAAAGACTGAAAAAATCAGGAAAGAATATCCAAGGACTGTGGGACAACTACAAAAGGTGTAACATATGCATAATGGGAATGAATACCAGAAGATGAAGGAGAGAAAAGAACAGAATATTTAAAACAATGACTGAGAATTTCCCTGAATTAATGTCAGACACCAAACCAGAGATACAGGAAGCTCAGGGCATTTATCCAGCCAGGATAAATGCAAAAAAACCCACTACACCTAGGCATATCATTTTCAAGCTACGGAAAATCAAAGATAAAAAAAAAAAATCCTGGGGCAGCCCCATGGCACAGGGATTAAGTGCGCGCGCTCCGCTGCTGGTGGCTCAGGTTCAGATCCCGGGCATGCACCAATGCACCGCTTGTCAGGCCATGCTGTGGCAGCATCCCACATAAAGTGGAGGAAGATGGGCACAGATGTTAGCTCAGGGCCAGTCTTCCTCAGCAAAAAGAGGAGGATTAGCACGGATGTTAGCTCAGGGCTGATCTTCCTCACACACAAAACAAAAAACCACACAAAAGGCAGAAAAAGAATAGAAACCCTATGCTTCAAATTTGATAACCTAGATGAAATGGACCAGTTTCTTGAAAGACACAATCTGCCAAAACTCACACAAGAAGAAATAAAGTGTTACTAGGTCTATATGTATTAAAGAAATTAAATCAATGATTAATAACCTTTCATAACAGAAAGCACAAGGCTCAGATGGGTTCTGCTGAATTCTACCAAATGTTTGAGGAAGAAATTGCACCAATTCTCTACAATCCCTTTCAAGAGATAGAAACAGAGGGAATATTTCTTAGCTCATTCTATAAGGCCAGCATTATCCTAACACCAAAACTAGACAAAGACATTACAAGAAAACTACAGACCAATATCTCTCATGAATATAGATACAAAAATCCTCAACAAAATATTAGCAAATAAAACCCAACAATGTATAAAAAGAATTATACACCACAACCAATTGGAAATTATCCCAGCTGTGCAAGGCTGGTTCAACATTCAAAAATCAATTAACGTAATCCATTACATCAACCAGCTAAAAAAGAAAATCACATGATCATATTAATAGATGCAAGAAAACCATGACAAAATCTAACAGCCATTCATGATGAAAAAAAATAAAACGTATAGATTTGGAAAAAAGAAATAAAACTGTCTTTGCATATGTCATGATTGTAAATGCAGAAAATCCAAAAGAATCAACAAAAAAACTCCTGGAACTAATAAGCAATAATAGCAAAGTTGCAAGATATGAGGTTAATATACAAAAGTCAACTGTTTTCCTATGTACCAGCAATGAACAAGTGAAATTTGAAATTAAAAAAACAATACTATTTAGTTTCCCTAAAAATGAAATACTTAGGTATAAATTTAACAATATATGTACAAGGTCTGTATAAAGAAAACTACAAAACTGATGAACAAAATCAAAGAACTATATAGAGAGATATTCCATGTTCATGGATAGAAGACTCAATATTGTCAAGATGCCAGTTCTTCCCAACTTGATCTATAGATTCAATACAATCTCAATTAAAATCCCAAGTTTCCTTATGGATATTGACAAATGGATTCTAAAGTTTATATGGGAAGGCAAAAACCCCAGAATAGCAAACAAAGCACTGAAGGAGAATAAAGTTGGAGGAGTGACACTACCCAACTTCAAGACTTACTTTAAAGCTACAGTAATCCAGACAGTGTGCTATTGGTGAAAGAAGAGACAAATAGATCAATGGAACAGAATAGAACGGAGAGCCCAGAAATAGACCCCCATAAATACAGTTAACAAAGGAGCAAAGGCAATACAATGGAGGAAAGATAGTCTTTTCAACAAATGGTGCTGGATCAACTGGACATCCACATGCAAAACAATGAATCTAGACACGGACTTTACACCCTTCACAAAAATTAACTCAAAGTGGATCACACACCTAAAGTTAAAATGCAAACTATAAGACTCCTAAAAGATAACATATGAGGAAACCTAGATGACCTTGGGTATGGTGATGACGTTTTAGATATATAACACCAAAGGCACAATCCACGAAAGAAATAATTGATAAATTGGAGTACAGTACGATTAAAAACTCCTGCTCTGTGAAAGACTATGTCAAGAAAAGAAGATAAGCCACAAATTGGGAGACAATATTTGCAAAAGACACATCTGATAAAGGGCTGTTATCCAAAATATATAAAGAATTCTTAAAACAGTAAGAAAAAAACAACACAAGTTATAAAATGAGTCAAAGACCCTAATGGACACCTCACCAAAGAAAATATCAGACAGCAAGTAAGCACATGGAAAGATGCTGCACATCACATGTCATTAGGGAACTGCAAACTAAAATGAGACCCCACTACACACCTATTAGAATGGCCAAAATCCAAAACACTGACACCAAATCTTGGCAAGAATGTGGAGCAACAGAAACACTCATTCACTGCTGGTGGGAATGCAAAATACTACAGCCACTTTGGAAGAGAGTTCGGCAGTTTCTTACAAAATTAAACATACTCTTACCATATGACCCAACAATCATGTTCTTTGGTTTCAACCCAAAGGAGTTGAAAACTTATGTCCACACAAAAACCTGCACACAGAAGTTTATAGCAGTTTTATTCATAATTGGCAAAACTTGGAAGCAACCAAAATGCCTTTCAGTGGGTGGATGGATAAACAAACTGCGGTACATCCAGACAATGGAATATTATTTAGCACTAAAAGCAAACGAGCTATCAAGCCATGAAAAAATATGGAGGAAACTTAAATGCATATTACTAAGTGAAAAAAGCCAATCTGAAAAGGCTACACACTATGTGATTTCAATTATACGACAATCTGGAAAAGGCAAAACTATAGAGACAGTAAAAAGATCAGTGGTTGCCAGGGGTTGCGGGGTAGGAGAGGGATGTATAGGTGGAACACAGGATGTTTTGGGCAGTGAAAATACTCTGTATGGTAGTATAACGATGGATACATATCATTATACATTTATCCAAACCCACAGAATGTACACCACCAAAAGTGAACCATAATGTGAACTATGGACTTTGGGTGATTATGATGTGTCAATGTAGGTTCATTCATTGTAACAAATGTACCAACTCTGGTGGGGGATATTGATATGGGGGAGGCTATGCATGTGTAGGGGCAGGGGATATACGGGAAATCTCTGTACCTTCCGCTCAATTTTGCTGTGAACCTAAAACTGTTCTAAGAAAAATTCTTAATAAAAGAAAAAAGCCTATAAAAACCTAAAAAAAAAAGGGGGGGGGAAGAGAATACTATATGATAATATCTTTAATTAACTTATTAGATTCAGTCCCAGAGACTCTGGGACATTTGTAATTACTCATTACCAGCAAGTCACACAATGAGGGCGTGTCCTGACAACTTATACCACTAAACACCAAAAACAGCAGATATTATGAAGAATCAAAGGGAGAATTAAAAGAACCAAGTGCAGCCCTAAAACTCTGGACTATATTAGTGCCATAAAGCAATCAGAAAATCTATTTTAGGTGCCGGCTTGGTGGCGTAGTGGTTAAGCTCACACACTCCACTTTGGTGGCCCGGGGTTTGCAGGTTCAGATCCCGGGTGTGGACCTACACACCGCTCATCAAGGCACGTTGTGGCAGCGTCCCATACATAAAAATAGAGGAAGATGGGCACAGATGTTAGCTCATGGCTAATCTTCCTCACCAAAAAAAGAGAAAATCTATTTTAGAACTCAAACCCTTTGGTATTTTTTTTCCAAAATTCGTTTACTAAGGTCTACTCTTGTATTTTCCCTTTATCCAATTTTTATTAAGAATTTTGCTGCCACACCAACAATACATTTGCTTGAAGAAAATAATTTTACAACTTTGACCTTTTATGCTCTAAAGCTTTATTTACATAGTTCTTCAGAATATATTTCAGTTGTCCACCCACTATTCCAAGTGTGAAATGTCAAACAGTTTACAGGAAAGCATAAAAGAGAGAAAACAATCCCACAATTTAATATGTACAGGGCTATTAGTGGTTATTATTTTTACACTTTTCTTTTGAGGATAATCCACTGAATTTTTCTGCCAATGACATTTTAGTGTGAAGTTGTCTTCAAGAGTAGATTTCCAGAGAATCAGGAGTATACAGTTCAATATATTTTCTGGGTGGTTTTTGAGTTTATGAGTAGACGCAAATCATTTTTTTCCCCATTTTGTTTCAAGCATCTTGGATGACGAAGAGGAATCATGACTTTCCCCACTACTATAGTGCTCGTATAAAGTCTGAAATTAAAAACACACATCTGTTTTGTAACTTTTAAAATTAAATGTATAATCAGATTAATAAAGATAACTCGACAAGTTCTAACATGTAATCAATTTCTCTCTTGTTCTTATAATTAGGAACTTATGTTATAAACTATGGGAGATAATTAAGAATTTTAAACACCTAGCTTGGCCTAAGAATCAGCTATCATGTTGCAGCTCAGTCTTTCTGTGAGAGAAATGTAACACAGCTACACATAAGCATATACACGCGCCTTCAAGGCCTTCTTGATCTTCCTTACTTTTCCTTACATAAAGCCAGTCTTAGATAAATTCCTATACTGTAAAATATACTCATCTGGACACAATACATATTTTCAGATGATATTTAAACTAATGAACAGAGGAAATTAAAAAACATACAAATTGTTATATAAATAAGTATAATTAGCTATATTAAAATCTATATATTTAAAAAAAAAGGGATTTAAGGCTAAGCCAACATCTAATTTATGAAGACAACAGACATCTTTGCCTTCAAGGAACACAGAACCTCAGTGATAAAGGTAACTAATCCAACTCAATTTTATTTATAAAAGGCTTTAAACAATACACTGGTACAAATTGAAGACACAGAGATATGAAACATAGATCAAAATTACAAAACAAATTTTGTCCAATTTTAATTCCTAAAGTCATTGATTTAGGCATCAGCACTTGAGAAAATTTAAGAAATTTATCTCACATCATATGAATGCAAATACAATAGTGAATGTATAGGAAATTCCTTCAGAAATGTGTCCAAGTTCTTGACATCTTAGATCGGCTTTACCACAGAGAGCTAAGAGTGTTTTTAGTTTAAGCTCCCATAATTTTTTAATAATGTTATAACTGAATATATAATTATTAACTACTTGGTAACTAAACCAGTTGGTCAATAAGCAAACACAGAGTTCTAGAAACGACTAGGTGTTTGATGACAGTGAGATTCAAAAATAATGGTATAGATCTAAACAGGCATTGGGAGGCTGAATGGCTTGAGACGTTTCCTTTGAGAAATGTATTCATTGCTATATACAGCTTCAGAGAAGTTATTACATGTGACAAATTCTGTGATTTATCTAAGATGGTTTAAGAAAAAAATTGGCTGGAAGAAATGAATTCCAAAGCTGTGTTGAGAATGGTGTAGAGTTTAAAAGACAGACACCTTATTAAACTTATTCCAGTTGAGACCTGACAGCAATCTTTTGAATGCACCTCATATGTACCTCCACTTTCAACTGTGCTGTCTGCACAATAAGAATGTAAATCAAATAAATCTATATTTGTCAAAAAGCACATGTTAAGTATCTAAATGTAGAAATATACTTCATAAGTGATCTGATGATTGGACCAACTTTTCTTTGGATTTCCTGTTTCTTTAAGTGTCTAACTCACTAAACTATATAAAACAGTTTAAATTAATGTAGATAGAGAATAGAAACACTTACTTTAGCAGCTTTCAAAATGGAGTTAGGAGAATTCAGACCAACAAGTTGGCCCAGAACATATTTCATTTCTTCAGTGGTTCCCTTAGTCATCTGGTTACCTGTAAAATAAATATAATCAGTAACACACTGGTACCAAGAAGAAAAATATAAGTTCACACATAAATACACATTCTGTTGAACAGCACAATAACTGGCATTCCTATAACTTATCACTGATCATAGCCCCTTATCTAGGATAAGTGAAAACAAACGCCAGTAAGCACAGATAGGCAATTTCATTTATTTTAGTATTTAGCATAAAAGGAACTTCCTTGAGGAAGGAGGCAAGGTGAACAAGAGTAGCCAATTCAGATTCTGTTTTTTGTTATAGTTAAAAAGCTGTTTATATTAGTAATCTGGTAATAAACAGATTTTTAAAGAAGTACCTGGATGAGTTTGAATTTGAACATATGGATGTGCCAAGAGCTCAGGAATGGATATCCGCTGTTTGGGGTCCCTTATTAAACAACACTATAAAAATAAGATTAATTTTTTAAAAAACAAAGCAAGTTTTCTTATGTAATAACATATTTTTCCAGATTGCATCATATTACAGAAATTGCTTTCTAGAAGATTAATTCCCAAGTCATTTTTGCAAAATCCCCAAGTATTCTTAAGTTTTAAGACAGCTTCAAGGTTATATGTCAATTATATCTCAATAAAACTGGGAAAAAAATTTAAAAACACCTTAAAAGTAAACTTACCATGTCTTAGAAAGCTTATTCAGTCAGCAATTCCTTTCCATAGACCAGTTATATCTAAGCCACTCATTTCAGCTATTTCTTTTAAGCAAACAACTAAATATATGAAATATTGATCTTCTACATCCTTATACTATTAATGTTACCTTTAATACATCTTGAAGATCTTTCTCTGGAATATCAGGAAATTCAATTTCATGATTAGGGTCAATTATGGCATGTAATTTAGAAATCTGGTTAATTATATGCTGAAAAGGTGTTTTCCCATAAGTCATATAGTACAAAATGCATCCTAAAGACCAAACATCACTTTTGGGGCTTATCTAAGGGAAAAAAAAAAACAAAAAACTGTTAATTTAATATAAAATTAAATGTTAGAATATTATCTATCTACATATCTATATCCATATCTATTTTCTATATCTACCTAATATTTAAAATCATAACTAAACCTCAATGAACGTGCAAGTACTAGATTATGTTTACACGACAAAACATCTTTTTCTAGTTTTTATTACATTTGATTATTTTATCAAAAGAGATGAGTTTCACTTTAGATCTTTCAACAAACTCATAATTAAAATATCTCAACTGAACCAATATTGCATTCTTCTCAGACTGTGAAAACAGAAAACTAAAAAAAACCTGCAAATTTTAAATTTACTTGTTTTCCCCAGAATTATTGGATTATAATAAATTTTTACACAAAGCCATAATATATAAGTATGTATAGATTTGGAAAGGTTATTTAAGTTGAGCTACCCTAAATCCAAGAGCACAAACTATAGAGCCAGACAGTGCTGGGCTTGAATCCTGGTCTTATCACTAGCTGGTAATTCTATACATCTTCATTCCCTCATCTCTAAAACAGAAATAATAAAAGTACATTGTCATGGGCATTAAACGGTACGAGACATGGTTAAGCACAGAGGATAGTTTCTGGTTATAGTAAGTACTCAGTAAATATTACTTATTATTAAATGTTCCTTGTATTAAAATCTCATTAGAAATAATGCAGTATTATACATAGTTACATTTTTAACATAAAAAAGAACATGAATAAGCCCAAACATTGCAGTGGGCATAATAAATGAGAATGACTAAATTCCTCTTTTAAAAGATACGTAAATATATATTAAAACAAAATATAACCATATGCTTTCCACAAAGGATAAATCTAAACCAAATGACATAGAAAGATAGAGGGAAAAAAGAAAAGAAATGGACATATGTAATGAATATAAAAAAGGGGTGGGGGGAGGCAGAGACTGCAATGTTAATATTAGAAAAAGACAATATGGCAAAATACTTTTAACAGAAGAGAGAAAGTCATTTTACAGTGATAAAAGGTACAATCAACCAAGAAGAGAAAATAGTTATGAACTTCTATGCAGTGAAACCACATTTAATAGAACCATATTAAGCAAAAATTGTATTAAATTCTTTTTGGAGGGCCGGCCCCGTGGCTTAGCGGTTAAGTGCGCGCGCTCCGCTACTGGCGGCCCGGGTTCGGATCCTGGGCGTGCACTGACGCACGCTTCTCCGGCCATGCTGAGGCTGCATCCCACATACAGAAACTAGAAGGATGTGCAACTATGACATACAACTATCTACTGGCGCTTTGGGGGGAAAAAAAGAAAAAGTGAAATTCTTTTTGGAGGGAGAGATTTTAACACACCTTTCAGAAGATGACAGATAAAAGAGATCCCATTATATGAACACAAAGAAAACTGAAAATTAATACAAAATAACCTCCTCTTCCTTCAGTCTAACCACCTGGAAATTAAGTCCATTTCTAAATAAATCACAGATTAAAAAGAAGTTCAGATTCTAGGAAAATGACGGTGGCCATTGCGGCAAAGTTTTTCAATCTCTCCGAATCCCCAGACAAGATGGATAGAGCAGCCTGATAGCAAAACCATATGATTTTCCAAATATGGAAAATATTTACAACAAAACCAGATGAGAAAGTATCCCCAAGAAGCCCAGAAGTGGGTATGTAAGTGGATAGAGACAACCAAGAGCCACAACTCCTCATGGTAGAGGCATGAGAAGCAGAAAGCAGAGGGAAGTAATGAATGTGCCTGACAGAGTTAGAACAGAAGCCGCAAAGAGCCCACAGGCGTTCACTGGAAAGTAATTTGAGGACAGAGCTGAAGTGGGAGGGGTTTTGAGGGATTACCTCACATATTGGGATAAAAATGTATCTTCTATCCAGAACCCCTAAGGCCATTGGATAGCAGGTGATCCAACTGAAGTGAGATTTACCAACACATATTAAATCACTGAACTGACAACTGAAAAAATCTGAACTGTAGCAACTCAAAATAAACCTTACTTTATAGGAAAAAAGAAACAATTTTAAAACTGAAATCACAAATTTTAGAAATTAATGAAAATAAGAAACACTACAGTAACACCTGTAAGTAGCCGCTAAAGTAAAAGTCAGTTTTAGTGTTTTTAATTATAAGCAAGAATACTAAAATTAAATTAGCTATTATTTAAATCCAGAAGCTAGGAAAAAAATAAACCTAAAGAGAATATAAATAACAAAGACAAAAGCAGGAATTAATTAGAAAGCACATGAAAGTAGAATTGATAAATGACATCAAGACCTGCTTCTTTAAAACCAACAAAACCACGGCAAGTCTGGGCCGGCCCCATGGCTTAGCAGTTAAGTGCATGTGCTCTGCTCCTGGTGGCCTGGGTTCGGATCCCGGGCGCGCACCGATGCACTGCTTCTCTGGCCATGCTGAGGCCGCGTCCCACATACAGCAACTAGAAGAATGTGCAGCTATGACATACAACTATCTACTGGGACTTTGGGGGAAAATAAATAAATAAATAAATAAATACAATTAATAATAATAAAAAAAAAAAACCACAGCAAGTCTAACCAAGACAAAGGAAAAAGAGGAGACAACAAATCTAAGTATTAGAAGAAAAGTGGAAGCTAAACAGATATAAAAAGAATTTTATGAGAGAGACTATTTGGCATAAGTTTATGCCAGTTATTTGAAAAGATTTTTAAAAGCCACGATTTTCTAGGAAGAAAAATATAATTAAGTAAATAAAAGCACATTTCTGGAGCAATTATTTTGAGCTGGACAATGTACAAAGTGCTTTATATTCTTTCTGATTTAATCCACAATTTCTTCTAAAATAGGTACTATTTGTAAGCCTAATTTACAGATGGAGAAACTAGGCAAGTTAAGTCACTTGCCCACAGACAGTTGTTATTGAGGAGGCAGAGCTGAGTTGAGTGCAGGGCTCTGGGACAGCAATGTGGGCTTGCATCCACTCGCTTACAGGCTACAAGGAGAGAGGGATTAGCCGGGAGCTGGAGGCATCATGGAAGCCAAAATGGGCCACCAGGGGCACCAATGAGGCTAACCCAAAGCTGCCTGAGGAGGTGAAAGAAGATAAGTGGGAAAGGAGCCAGTGGCAGGCCTGGAAAAATTATATACTAGAGTTGTATCTGCAAATGTAGAATTTACAAGGGAATAAATGGTAGGAAATAAAGTGTAAGAATCAGAAAGGAAACAAAGAAGACTTCAAAGGTTATCAATGCAATGTTATATAAGGTGTCCAAATCAGAGCTAATTTAGTCTTAATTTTTTCTTTAATTTTAAAACTCAAAAAATATCCTAGGTGAATTTCTTGTAGGAGCACCCTGCGACGCATCACTATATTAAAAGCACAACCTCAAATCAACAAAGGGTGAAATTGAATCCCATGACAATCTACTTAAGAAGGCAAGGTCTCTGCAATGACCTAAAATGTTTTAGAACTTAAAGAAATAACTAGTTATCTGTCAGGTTCATTCCCTATGACACCAGGTAAATGGGATGTAAACAACCTTCATGTACCTTTGATTTGGATTTCCCATTCTCTCTTGAGGAAGACATATCTTTGATTGCTTCTGGTGGCATATAATTCACTGTACCAACCTATTTGCCAAATCACAGAAAATACAAATCAATGCAAATATTTCATTCTGCTTTAGATTTTTAAAAACACAGATCTCAGATTCTTGGAAACTTGATAATTACGGATTTCAATAATATGTTGTAAAAAAACAAATAAATGACAACAATGTTAAGACATAAATTTTTTCACAACTCCAGCAAAATGCATTGGGCTCATATTCAGAAAATTGACTCCTTTCAGAATGCTGAGTTTTTTCTATGGTTATGGTGGGCAACAAGTAATGTCTCTCTTAAAAACTATCCAGGCTAGGGGTCGGCCCGGTGGCGCAGGCGGTTAAGTGCACACGTTCTGATGCGGCGGCCCGGGGTTCGCCGGTTCGGATCCCGGGTGCGCACCGATGCACCGCTTGTTAGGCCATGCTGTGGCGGCGTCCCATATAAAGTAGAGGAAGATGGGCATGGATGTTAGCCCAGGGCCAGTCTTCCTCAGCAAAAAAGAGGAGGACTGGCATTGGATGTTAGCTCAGGGCTGGTCCTCCTCACAAAAAAAAACAAACAAACAAAAAAAAACAACTATCCAGGCTAAAATTATATTAATAACCATAAACTTTGAGGGAATTGATCAATCACTCACTCTGTGCTGGAATAGACGCAGAATGCTTTTGTTAATCAACCAACCAACCGATTAGAAAAAATCTAGCTTTGTCTCTCAGGACTCCCTGGGCCCGTGTGTAAACTGAGATGGGGTGCACATCTAAATCCTGCGAGTTTCTGCAACAGGATTATGCCAACTTTACAGTGCATTCATTTTATTCTAAAATAAACAGTTTTGCTTTCAAACACAGAATGCCTGCACTTTAGGGCTCTGCCATAGAAGATATCTTCAAGCTGATTTACAACCAAATGTTCAGCCATATTTTTGATACAAAGAGAAGTGACTGTCAAATAGAATTGTTTGAAGGGCACATTGTTCCTCTACTCCTAAAAAAGTCTAGTTTTACTCCTAGGACTAAGGCAGACCCACATCACAAATGTGTATATATGGAACACATCATTTTGGCTCCACTCATGATTATTTTTGGTGATTCTTTGGTGTCATCACCTTAGGTTTTATGGGGATACTTTATTAAGTTTGCTCTTGCATATCCTATTATAAAAATGCAGTTGAGTACGCAACTCTGGAAGAATGAAATAATCTTACTTCACGGCCAATGAAAGCCATGTGACGGCAATTCCCTCTTTGGTTGCTATCAGGAAACTCTGAGTCCACGTGTCAGGTCAACTTTAGTTCATGACCAAGAAGACTTCCAAAGCAGGTGCTACGGCTTCCCTACCTCAGCTATGGGAAAGTCATTCAAGATTGCTGGACATATTTCTACCCGATCTTGACTTTCCATAGTGAATTGTATTTACCATGGTTTTGATGTGTTTTTGTAGTTATAGTATCTATTCTTATAAAAAGGCCTCAAATCCTTTGAAGAATGAGGTAGGTAAAAATAAAGTCCCCATTATTCTTCACGGGCGAAAAAGAATTGAACGCTGCTGTGTGGTAACCAACATTCACTAAATCTTACCTGAGAGTCTTTAACAATACTCGTTGTATCTGGTTGCATTTGGTTTGCAATCCCAAAATCAATTAGCTTTAGCATTCCATCAACTATCAGAAAGTTAGCAGGTTTCAGATCACTGTGAACAATGCCTTCAAAATAAAAATTCATTATAATGTTACACACTTTAAAACATTCTAAAGAAAAAAATTTCATGATCTACAGGCCAAGTTGATTCCTTCAAATAGTCAATCAAGTTAAATATCCATTTTTAATAGAATCTACAAACATATAGCACCTGCTATGTGCCCTATACTATTTTAAGTTTGTTGCTTGTATTGAATCATTGATTCCTCATACCAACGCTGAGGTAAGTACTATTTTTACCCTCATTCTTAGGTGAGGAAACTAAGGCAAGAGAGTTTAAGTAATTTGTTCAAGGTCACACAGCCTAAGTGACAGTGCGGTGAGTTGAACGCAGGCAGTCTGGTGTCAGAGTTTATGCTCTTAACTGCTGTGATTCACTGCCCACTAGACAGCATCATAAATTACACTGCCAGATGGTAGCACCCCAACACCTCCATCCCTACAGCCCTGATCTTCATGGCTGGTGAACTATCTTTTAATGTATAGGAAGGGAGACATCAAGAGAAGACAAATTACAAATACCTAGGTTAACATTTAATAAATAAATAAGGTAAAGGCAGAGAAGCCCTAAAAGAACCAAGGCCAAGTATTAAAAAAACCAACCCAGAAGGTAAGGCTAACAGTTTAAAAAAATAAAACTCCCATATAAGGCAAACAGTACAAAATGACCATAAGAATGAGTGAAATAAACATCTCAGATTTTCAGGATGCCTGAACACCTAAAAGCCTCAGATCTGCTATAATCCAAGTATTTGGAGACCCAGCATTATGGACTATGTTAATGCTGAGAAAGATATATTTTGCATTGTGGATGCATTATGGATGTGGGGGCTTGAGTTTATGCCCTATATCCTTTGGTTAACAGTGTTTTAAAGAAATGGTTTTGTCCCTTCATCTTTAAACAAATTTCCAAATATTTAGTTAAAAACTGTCAATAACCATACCTTAAAATTATAGGTATATGTCTCAAAGATGACACTATTAAGGATATTTTAACTTTACAAATAAAGAGATTTAAAATACCATGTTGATGAATTGTGTAAACTGCCTCCAACATATTTTTCCAGTAACTCTTGCGCTCCAACGGATCGATGGATTTTTTCTTTTTAAGCCAACTATTAAGATCAATATTTCCACACTCCATTACCATGTAGATGTACTGGTCTGTGATTTCACTGCCATTAAATACAAACAAATAAAAATGACAAAACAATGAATGGTTACATTATACTATTAAGATTTACTAACTACGTGAAGAATTACAGCAAAAAAAGTTTTCTTTTTAAATTAAAAAAAAGTTCTTACTAATCATAAAGTCTGATGATCTTATCACTGTGTTGTTGTAGTTTATTCAAATAAGCAATTTCATTCCGGTAACTCTCAATAGTTTGATTATCTGCTTCCTCTAAGTTCACATACTTTATGGCATGTATCTGTTTCTTTTCATTCAACACCTGAAACACCTATAGAGCAGAACAAATGAAAGAGTTTAGAACGTACTATCTGTACACTGTCACAACACTTCCAAATTTATTAGACAGAATTTTAGGTTATGGAAAGACTGACATGAATTATTAAAAATATCTCAGCTTATTTTGAGTATAGAAGGAAAAAAACCATGCTAGGAGAGCAGAAGTCCATTCTCAACTACCTGTGACGAAGGGCATTCAATAACTGAAAGGCATAAACTTAAAGAGTTTTCATGTCAACATGTAAGGAAGGAAATGTAAATGTCATATACGTTCATAACACTCGGTTGGACACCTTAAACAGGGAAATAACCTAAAGAGAAAGGCATTCAAACACGTCAGGGAGACGAAGTGCTGGAATAAAGAGTCAATTCACGCACAGATGGCCTTTTTTCCGTTGAGCCCAGAGCTAAGAAGTCATCCACGCGGTAGAGAACATTTAAAATGCGGATTAAGTGTAAGCTATCAGTATATTCACTTGCGAAAAGCAGATTAGGTCCAATTTTCAAAGCCAAGTTGACCGGAACAAGATGTTCCTATGAGCAAGCTGTTAGCATCTCTGAGGTCCTGGTCCAAGTGCTCTGGCTAGAGTGACAGTCAACTTCTAAGCAATATTCATAGGACACACAATACATTTTGAAAAGCAGAAAACTGCTGATGTGTCTAACGCTCAGCAAACATGCAACAGGGATGGTATTTCTAAAACTCAAGAATTCAAATACAAAATGCCAGTGTAAGCAAGAAAAATCATATTCATTTATCCCTTTGACACACTGAAGTAAAACATCAATTATTTAACAGCCATTTAACCCCGACTCCCCAGCAGATACTGTCAAGAATAAGACAAGAGCCAAAGTGTACATGAGGTTCACGCAAGCAACTGCACGAATGAGGAGAGTCCATCAGGCTGTCAGGTGCAGCTTAACGACTTTCAAATTTTTAAATACAAAACTAACAAAGTATTACTGGTCTTATTTGCAAACACAGCAAATTAGAGGAGGAGGGGCATAAACCAGTGATAGGGCAAGAGGCAGCAGAAAATAGCAAAGAAAGAGATAAGAGGAATTTAAAATAGTATAAACCATTTTGTAAACAGCCTTACGAATCTCAGGGAACTGCGAGCATCCACTGTTCTGTGGCACAACGCTGACACCCAAGACCCTGATGGCTATCTTATATTCGTATGCTCTGTTTAAAAAGGTGTAAGGCATGAGACAACTTTGAACTATAAAATAAAATTTCTAAAATTTAAAGAATATAGAAAACACTCAAACAAAATATCAGATAACAATATTCAAGAAAGACTAGAAGGAAATACTGGCATTTGAGTTCGAGCTCCCTCCTAGCAACAATCTAACCTGGGCAAGCTCCTGACTGCCCAGCAATTAAAGCCTCAGTAGTGCCCCCAACACAGGCAGGAAGAGGACTGCAGCGCATGTTAGCCTCCATCACTAATACAGGGGACATTTTAAAACATATTCAAGTTGTCAGGTATATTAGAAAAAACATTTGCAGGATATTAAAACTATTTATATAAGAAGATCTCAACATTTTTGAGAAACTGAAAACTTTTAAATCAACTTTCTGCATGTATGTGCTTTTATGCCCTGCTCTGGCAATACCCAAGGGGCTGGACTGGGTGGGCCTTCTTTCCATTTCACAGAGACAGCATCAGTTACCATCTGTCAGCCACATGGAAAGTTAAGGAAAGAACCAGAAAGGCCAATGTCTTGACCGTTTCTATTAGCCCTACGACCTTTCAAAATGCTCCAAGGAAAAAATGTTTAAAACACTGCTACATTCTCTGAAAACATTACACTAAATAAATATCTCACCTTAACACTATAAAAATACAGCCAAGTAATAAGTACTAAATATTAACCCAAGAATTTCTATTAAAGAAACCACATCAGGTAATTCAAATATATTGATAGAAATCAATTGCATTGTCCCTTTATTCCCATGCCTGAAATGTGAGGCAAGGGAAAGAACAAGGCAGATGTATAAAGAAAAGAAACTAGGGGCCGGCCCAGTGGCTCAAGTGGTTAAGTGCGTGCGCTCTGCTGCAGCGGCCCGGGGTTCGCGGGTTCGGATCCTGGGCGCGCACTGATGCACCGCTTGGCAAGCCATGCTGTGGTGGCATCCCATATAAAGTGGAGGAAGATAGGCACGGATGTTAGCTCAGGGCCAGTCTTCCTCAGCAAAAAAAAAAAAAAAAAAAAAAAGAAAGAAAGAAAGAAGAGGATTGGCAGATGTTAGCTCAGGGGCGATCTTCCTCACACAAAAAAGAGAAACTAACATATGGAACAATTGCTACAAATAGTAATGTACACAACTTATTTGTAATAAGTTAACAAGATAGTCTTAAGCTAGTCTAGTTGTTGTTAGCTGGCTTAGAAAATTACAGTAAAACAAAATGAACCCACAGGCTTTGTTTCATGTATCATCCTTACCAACTTATCATAGCAAAACAGCTGAGGAGGGACAGTTCATTCATTCAGAAAATACTTCAGTCTCTGTTAGGTTCCAGCCACTACTCCAGACGATGGAGCAAACATCGTTGAGCATATCAGACATCCCTATCTTGATGGGACTCACATTCAAGCGCAGAGGCGCACAAACAACAAAGAAAATACATCAATTACAGAGCCCGTTGGAAGGTGAGCTGCAGAGAGAAAGAAAACAGGCAAGGGGAACGGAGCTCACCTGCAATCGGAAGACGGGGGGGTGCAGTTTTAAAGTGTGTCAAGGAAAGACTGATTGAGAAGATACTCGAACACAGGCGTGAAGGTATCTGGAGGAAAATCGACTCTTCCATTAAAGTAGACCAGGAGAGGGGCCGGCAGTTAAGTGAGTGCGCTCCCCTGCGGCGGCCCCAGGGTTCCCAGGTTCAAATCCCGGGCAGGCACTACACACTGCTCATCAAGCCATGCTGTGGCGGCGTCGCATATAAAGTAGAGGAAGATGGGCATGGATGTTAGTCCAGGGCCAATCTTCCTCGACAAAAAGAGGAGCACTGGCATCGGATGTTAGCTCAGGGCTGATCTTCCTCACACACACATACACATGCAAAAAAAAATAAATAAAAGACACCAGGAGAGCAAGGACTGAGTCAATGAGACTAGTTACGAGGCTATTGTAATAAAGTATGCGAAAAAATTATCACTTAAGTTACTTCGACCAAAGTGATGGTAGTGGAACTGAGAAAGAGGCAGATTCTGGAGCTACTCTGAGGGAGAACCGACAAGATTTGCTGATTGGCTGGATGTGTGTGTGAGTAAGAGGAGTCAGAGATGACTCCAGGGTTTTGGGCCTAGCAGCTGAAAGAATGGGGTTGCCATTTACTGAAAATGCAAAACACTATGGAGTAAGAGTTATGTTCGGCACATATTAAGTTTTAAATATCTAGTGGATACTCAAAAAGAGATGCTGAAGGCCGGCCCCGTGGCTTAGCGGTTAAGTGCACACCCTCCGCTGCTGGCGGCCCGGGTTTGGATCCCGGGCGAGCACCGACACACTGCTTCTCCGGCCATGCTGAGGCCGCATCCCACATACAGCAACTAGAAGGATGTGCAACTATGACATACAACTATCTACTGGGGCTTTGGGGGAAAAATAAATAAATAAAATCTTTAAAAAAAAAAAAAAAAAGATGCTGAGCAGTCAATCTGGATAGACATGTCAGGAATTCAAGGGAAAGGTCTGAGTGGGAAATGTAAGTTTGGGAACTGTCAGGATGTATATGGTGTTTAAAACCATGAGACTGGAGGGGAACACCAAACGAGTGAGCGAGTTTAGAGAGAGAAGAAGAGGTCAAGGACCGAGCCTTGGGGCGTTGCACCACTGAGAGCAGGGACAAGAGGAAGACAGAAAGGAACGGCCAGTGGGAGAGAAGGAAGACAGAGGGCCCAAGAGGAAGAAAAAGACTCAATGGGAGAAGAATGATCAATTGTCTCAGGTGCTGCTAAGTAAAATCACCCCAAATTGAAGCCAAGAGTTGGATTTGGCAAACACATGGAAGTCACTGGTGATCTTGGTAACGATTGTTTTAATGAGTGATGAAGGTAAGAATCTGACTTAAGTGGATTTAAGAGAATAGAATGAGAAAAATTGAAGATAGTAAGTTTAGACAACTCTGTTGAGATGCCTTCCATCAAGAGAATTAGAACCACATAAATTTGGAACTCAGATACATTTAGGAAATGATCTATTCCAATTCCAGACTCAACTCTGTTTTTGAAATGAAAAACTCGAAACAAAACGAATGCCACTGGTCAAAAACTTTGCTAAATCATCCTAAGCACGTTAGTTAATATTTACATCACGGCCTGATGTAGAAAGATTCTTTTGTGATAATACACAGCTGTCATTTGTCACCCCAAGTCAATGTAAATGTTATTAGAGAAGAAACTTGGAAGCATAGGACAATGGAGGAAAGAGCAGAGAACTGGAACTAAGAGATAGGTCTAAAGAGATGTCATTTGTTGGGGGGAGGGGATGGAGCAGGGGATGAGAAGAATTTTTGGCTCAA
Source organism: Ceratotherium simum simum (assembly GCF_057802395.1). NCBI lineage: Eukaryota > Metazoa > Chordata > Mammalia > Perissodactyla > Rhinocerotidae > Ceratotherium > Ceratotherium simum. The sequence goes on along the minus strand of NC_141918.1, from coordinate 6,135,037 downwards.
GGGCAATACAGGCCACTAGAAGTTTAGAAAAAGCCCAAAAAAGTAAAAAGACAAAAAAGGGAAAGTTTAAAATATTTTTATTCATTTCTTAAATATTTAGGATACTTACCTTACTTGAACCTCCACTTCCTATCTGCTTCAATATGGAATAAATTCTTCCTTTAACTGAAATGTGCTCATTTGTTGAAGAGGATGCTGAAATCTAAATAATTAAAATATATAAGGGTTCAAAGGTTCAAAAAATATGCTAGAGAAACTAGCTTGCATTTAGTATAGTGAAATGCTTCCAATTTTGAAATTACCTAAAATCTTAAGTAATTAGTTATTTGTCACAATATTTTAAAGAGGGAATTTATTACATACTTTAGTCAAAGAAATAAACTTATTAAATTAATATAGAGACAAACTTCCAAGGTCTCCCCCTCTAACTCACCTTTACTTAACATAAATACATAAATGGAAGATTTAAGGGGAAAGAAAACATTTAATGCCCAACACACAAACTCATAAGCTGTCATTTTTTTTTCTTATCTATTCTTTTTTCTTCCATACACCTCTTCACTTACATACATACATATGTAAACACACAATTATATCTGCATTCTTTTTTCTCACTTAGCATTATATTATAAAGGAAGCAGTGTGCTAAGGTGCTAAGAGCTCCAGAGTCAATCAGACAAATGCAAATTTTAGCAATGCCCCCTTTCTGCTGGGTGATGTTCAACAGGTGACTTAATTTGACTTCAGCAAACTTGCAATGCTGTACTATACGACACGCCCCTTCTTCCCTTCCCTTACGCAAGGCCTCTGTGGGCCTACCAACACTGTGAACAGACACGAGAGGACTGCCTCTGAGCTCACGGGGGAAGCTGAAACACACAGAGCACCTGATTGGCTGATGACCAAATTGAAACAAGGTCTAAATAAACCCTACTTAACTAAGTCTTGCTGTAGATCTCAAATGGTAGAATTTCTCTCATGTAATCTCCTTCTATGTAACATAAAAGATAAGGATTCTAATTTCTTTAACCTCTCAAGTTGAGAGACACTGTTGAGTCAGGAGATACATTTTCTGTTTTTCTGTAAGAAAGTATCAGCTTTGAACTATGTACCTGTTATTTCTCATCAAGTTGTAACTTCATCAGGGTTCCCCACTCCCCTTCCTCTCATATGTAAAATGAAAACTTCTGAGAGGGAAGAAAACAGTTCAATGCCCCTTTCCCCTGACTGCTTACGGCTTTTAGAATAAAGCAATCCTGATGTATTTCTGATTCCATATCAACGTGAAGTTGTTTCCTCCACAGGACATCCCACACCCCCTCTTCCATCCTCCTCACTGCACCTGAGTCAGGTTTTCAAAATGCAAATAAGATCATTTCACTCCCCTGCTCCAAACTGTTCCACAGCTTACTATCATCTCTCTTGGGGTAAAACTTAAAGGACCCAGTGGAACCCTAAGGATCACCCCTCCCCCTTCCTGAGCTCTAGCCATACTCTGACACTGGTGTCTTCTAGAAGGCTCCCTCTAGCCTCTTCACTTGGTCATCTCTGACCTGACTTCCAGATTTCAACTCAAACAGGGCCTGACAGGAGTAACAGCTCAATAAATGTGTTTTGAATGAATGTATGGGCAAAGCTGATCATCTTTCTTTTTCTCTTTTGTAATTTATTATACTGCATCAATCCTTAAAACACCATTACCTCTTTCCATAGTTAGTATAATCTATTGTTAGCTACTTTTTCTTGTTCCATTATTTTTTTAATTGTGGTAAAATATACATAAAATTTACGATTTTAACTTTTTTTTTTTTTTTTTTGCGGAGGAAGATTAGCCCTGAGCTAACATCTGTGCCAATCTTCCTCCACTTTTTATGTGAGTCACAGCCTCAGCATGGCTGATCCGTGGTATAGGTCCACACCCAGGATCTGAACCCATGAACCCAGGCTGCTGCAGTGGAGTGCACTGAATTTACCACTACACCACGGGGCCAGGCCCTTAACTGTTTTTAAGTATACAATTCACTGGCATTAAGTACAGTCACATTGTTGTGCAACCATTACCACCATCCATCTCCCGAACTTTCCATCGTCTCATATTGAAACTCTATACCCGTTAAACAATACCTCCCCCTTCCTCCTGCTCTCTAGCCCTTGGTTACCACTGTTCTACTTTCTGTCTGCTAATTTTTTAATGTCTTTATTTGTATAGTTAATTATTCATGGTTTGTTTTTTTGCTGTTTTATTTAAATAACAATTGCTGCTAACTTTTATTATTTACTAAGTACCAGGCTCTGTTGTCAGAGTTACATATATATATATATATTAACTAATTTAATCTCCACAATCATCCCATGGGTTCGGTAGCTTTATTATCCCCATTTTATAGATGAGGAAATGGGCACAGAGAGTTTAAGTTCACTTGCGAAGGTCACACAGCTGGTAAGAATCACAGCCAGGCAGTGTCCCTTCAAAGCCCATGCTTCCTACCAGTATTAAGCTGCTTCTCAGAAAGCTACTGGAAACTAATTTTAGTTATTGATATCAGGAGAACGTCTACATTAATTTTTCTCCAGATGGCAATGCAATTGCCTCACCACCAAAAGATTTTTTCTCTTATTTTATAACAATTACTTTATAATATATTATAATTTATATTCATATTATATTCTGATATTCTTGAAAATTTACTTGTATATTAATCAGCCAATGAAATGAGGCTGCTCACTAACAGCTGGCTTAAATAGTTAAATGGATTAAAAAGTAACCTAGACTATGAGAAATTTTGTTCAGCTATTCAAACTGGATCCTCTGGCCTAGTTAATGAAAAAACTTCATTAGCTTCTTCAATAACTAATCTCTCAAAGTCACGAGGCACACTTACCAAGATATCAGAAGAGTGTTGCTTAATGGGACTAAGAATGGATAATTCCTTAAGACCTTTCCTAACAGCTAGATGCTGTAAAAATAAAATCTATGAAATAGATCATACCTTAACATATACCATCATAAACAAAGCTTATCGAACCTGTAAATGCTGAAGTGGAGTGACAGGGATCTGCTGTGGTGCCTGCTGGACATAGGCGAGTTGGCTGTAAGGTGTTGACAACTGACAAGCAGGTGGAAAGTCATTCTTTACAACTGGAGTTCTGAAACTAGGAAAGATTTTTAAATTTAAAACACTAAAATTTTAAAAACAAGATTCTGATTTAGTTTTTCTGTGATTTTAAAAGCTTGACATAAACTTAAATGTGTTCCATCAAACAGAATCCAAGTCAGTCTTCATAATATAGCTGAATCATGTATTCCAGATACACCATCATCAGAAATCTTATTTTGGGGAAATTCTTTCTGAAAGTAATTTTTTGTCCCCCAGACAAGAAATCTCTGTTAGTAAAATAAATAAGATGGCATTTAAAATATGGAGTTGGGGTTATTTTATAAGAATTTAGCCAAGGCAAAGATCAGTCCATGGCTGAGCATAGATTTTTCCGAGTGCATTTTAACAATAATGTTCTACAACAGCCGGCTAGAAACATCTGAAAGCCAAAGACATCAGAGGAGTTTGGCCTCTGGGCCTACATCTGCTCAGCTCAGCTTTGTGCTTTGCTTGTCTTAGTCACTGCTGTAGCCTCGACACCTAGAACAGTGCTTGGCACAAAGGAGTTCTCAAATATTTGCTGACAATAAATAATCTATTTTACAAGAAATAACTACATCACTATTTTAGTTAGCAACCATTCTTTAAAACATTCTAAGCATAATAAAATGAGGTAATATACAGCAAAATTGTATTAAATAGGTAACAGATTAGGTTACAAAACCTCGAAGGCCGGTTCTAAATAAGATCAAGACTACCTTATGAAAATAAACAGCAAAAGGCATCACGGACTTAAGCCATCCTCTAAGACACTGAAAATATAGCCACTAGTTGGAGGATATCATGTGCCACATCCCTTTATTTCCTTTCTTTGAAATATCGTTAATTTGCTTTTGCAAAATCCCTTGTGTCTCCTGTCAGTCAGCACTGACCATCCAACTTCTTCACTCGCCCCTTATCCATCCACTCAAGTCTCACTCCTCTGAACACCCCAGAACGACGTGATCTGTACAACCAACCTCTTTCAGAAACTATCAGTTTCTGAAAGTTAACATCTCCTTTGCTATAAAATGTATCCACCCATTATCAGCTCTAAGAATGCTAACCTTTAAAATATCTCTCCCAATTACAGGACATATCCATGAGCAATGCATGATTATCAGGAGGTTTTACGTGCTTAGAGTATGTATAGGTTGTAGATACAGATTACAATATGAAAGAGACTTTCACAACAATCCTTAAAAATACATTGCAACCACCTTCCTCTCTCCATTTTACAGATGAAAAAACTGATGCTGAGAAAAGTAACATGAATTTGGAAAGTAACAGAATCTTTAAAGTAGCAGAGTAGGATTCAGATCTATTTGGCCCCAAAGCCCATGTTATTTTTATTGTACCAAGTTAAGAGCCAAAAGCAATTACCAGCTCATGTAGTCATCCAAGGTACTGCTGCTGGGTGTCTTACAAATAGATTTTGGATCAATCCATTTAGGTGCTGATATTGGTGGTGACTGCTTTGAAACAGAAAAGGCAAGTTGCTCAAAAGTGGTTTGTTTCTGCTAAATCGAAATAAAAAACATTACGACTTAGAGTTTTTAAATTAGCCACCTGTTCAATAGTTTTACAAACATTATGACTTCTAAAAGTAAATAAAAAAATTATGAAAATACAAAAGCATGCTAAAATAGGTAGACATACATATTCCAGACTTATAATAAATTTTTTTGTATAGCTCTTTTACTCTAAATTCTGAAGCCTGTTGTATTCTGCTCAAAGGGATTACAAGTAGAGGGAAGGCACACAATATTGTTTAACAAAACAAGATCTAATGTCCTCCGCCATCAGGGCTATTGTAACCAGCACTGAACTTTCATAATCTAAATAAGTACTCTCTGCTTCTAAAAACTAGTCTTTCTTTAATCAATAAAACCACACTCCCCACCTTATGTTAAAATGGCCAAATAGTAATTATTTAGCAAAATTTGAAATGGTAAGTACCTATCTAGTGTTCTTCTCCCTTGTAAGAGACATAGAGGCTGTAAAATTTATCTCATACAAATCCCAAAGCAATGATGAATGAACATCCTCTACGGAAGAGATCGGCAAATTACAGCCCTCCACCTGTTTTTTTAAATAAAGTTTTATTGGAACGCAGCTATGCCCGTTTGGTTACATATCATAGATGGCTGTTTTCATGCTATAACGGTAGAGTTGAGTAGTTGCAACAGTGACCATCTGGCCTGCAAAGCCCATTAATCTCTTACAGAAAAATTTCGCCAACTCTTGCTCTACAGTATCTCCACCAACTAGGGAACCACCTTTTGCTTGAACACTATTAGTAACTGAGCACGCACTACTGTCTAAGGAGGTTCACCTGAATTTGGGGACAGCTTTAATTATTAGAAAGTATTAGCTGATATTTAGATTAAATCAGTTTCTCTATTATAATTTCAACCCGCTGGTCCACATTATGTTCTCAAGAACCACAAGGTATAAATCTATTCTATTTTCAACATTTCAGTCCTTTAAGTTTTTGAAAATAGCTAGCATGGACACTGTATCTCTTTTCCTGGATAAATTTTCCATTTCATTTAAGATTTCCTTATACATATATATTTGGATTAGTGGTCAGGATGGTGTTGAGAAACTGTCATAGTAAGATTATTAGGTAGGGAAAGTGAAAAAAATTGTGGTCATAAAGTGGAATGTTTGCATTCGAGATTTTGGAGATCAGAATTGAGGATATAGGAATGAGTAGCTAAAGTTAAATTAAGGAAATAGTTACGACAGAGGAAAAAGTTACGAATTTGGAGGTCAGATATAGGACTAGGGATACACAGAAGTGTAGAAGCCAACAAAAACAATGACAGTTGTTGGGTTAAAAGTGATCCAGAGCCTACTATCTTCAAGCGATGATGGGGAGTCACTAGGATATTCAGCGATGAGAGCAATGAGCAAGGAAGGCAGAAGCCTCAAAAGGGCAGAGCTTTTGAAGAAAGAGAAGAAATGGTCTGTACATAGCAATGGGGAGCTTGCAGCTATAAGCTAAGAGACGTGAGAGTGAAGAAACCTCCCCGAGAGGGCCGCTGGAGAAGCAGTCACCTCCGGAAACTGCCCAGTTTCTTTCCTTTTTTCCCCTAAGTGTACTATTCAGTGGCTTTAATACACTCACAGGAGTCGTGCAATCACCACCACCACATGGTCGCAGAACATCATCATCCTAAGAAGAAACTCATACCCATTAGCAGTCACTCCCCATTCCCACTCCTCCCAGGCTCTGGCAACCACTAATCTACTTTCTGTCTCTATGGATTTGCCTGTTCTGGACATTTTGTATAAACAGGATCATACGATATACAGCCTTTTGTGATGAGTTTCTTTCACTTAGTGTGTTTTCAAGATTCATTCATGTTATGGCATGTATCAGTACTTCATTACTTTTTATCACTGAATAATATTTCCTTTGTATAAATGTACCACTTTTTGTTTATTCACTCATCAATTGATGGTTATTTGGCACTTTTTCGCAATTATGAATAACGCTGCTATGAACCTTCATGTGCAAGTTTGTGTGTAGATATATACATTTTCAATTCTCTTAAGTATATACCTATGAGTAGAATTTCTGGATCATATGGTGACTCTCTGTTTAACTTTTAAGGAACTGTCATATTTTTCAAGAGACTGCACCTTTTACATTCTCACTGGCAGTGTTTGAGGGCTTCAATTTATCCACATCCTCACCAACACTTGTTATTGTCTCTTTTTCATTATAACCACTTAGTGGATGTGAAGCAGTATCTCACTGTGGTTTTGATTTGCATTTCTCTATGGACAAATAAATGGTGTTGAGTCCCTTTACCATCCTATTGGCTTACAAGTTTTAAAAAGAAAAAAAGAGGAGATGCTTGCTCATATGATCCATGATTCGACCTGTCAGGATTCTCATCATCTAACATTTGTTATCTACTTCGTTACTTAGATCAGTGGTTCTCAAAGAGTAATCCAGGAAAACCAGGGAGGCGGGGGTCTCTAAGACCCTTTCAGGGTGTCTGAGAGGTAAAACTATTTCATAGTAACACTAAAACATTATTTGCCTTTTTCACTTTCTCTCATGAGTGTGTCCTGCAGTTTTCCTGACGCTGTGTGACATGTGATGATGAAACAGATTGAAGCAGCAAAAGCAGACAGAAGAATCCAGTCTTCTGTTAAGCCAACCATGAAAGAAATTGTAAAAATTGTAAAACAAAGCCATTCTTCTCTCTATAATTATTTTGTTTTGAAAAATACTTACTTTTCATAAAAGTGTATCTATGTTCTCATGTAATGGGTTTATTATTGTTATTTTTAACAAATTAATAAACACTTAAAAAATTCCTTGGTTTTACTTTCTAATACAGTAAATACAGATAAATATAACCTACATAAACAAAAGTTCTTTATAAGCCATGATAATTAAGAGTGTAAAGGAGTCCCAAGGCCAAAATGTTTAAGAACCACTGAGTTAAAATATAGCTGAAAAGAAATAGTGAGGAAAGCATGGCCATGGACTACAGGTGCGGCTCTCCAGTACTCCAGCAGATCACTCCTTCTGAAATAGCCCCCAGCCACTGGGCATGATCATTCAACCTGTTATAAATTCAAATACATTGTCTAGTCTATATTTTTCTCTTTTATCCATGAGAGTGATGATAGGAAATAAGTCAAATGCTTTGGTACAGCATTGCACTAGTTCAGGGATCGGCATACTGTTTTCTGTAAAAGGCACAAGAGTACACAGTTTAGGCTTTATAGCCCAGATGATCTCTGTTACCACTACTCAACTCGCAGCCACAGAGAGTAATTAAACGAATGGGCATGGCTATGTTCCAATAAAATGTTATTTACACAGACTGGCTGGAACTATACTTGGCCCATAGTCTGTAGTTTGCTGACCCCTGCACCAGTCTACCAGGAATCTAGAAACACTAACGAAAATAGAAAAGAATTCAGCTTGACATATACTCTTACTGAACCTATGACTGGTACTGATCATTGTTTTGTGAATAATAAAAAACATCCTTTGAGTAAACTATTCCATAAAATATACATAAGCACTTAATAAAAGAAGAAAATATTTAATATGATCATCGCATTATGAACAACAGCAATGCTATACTAGAGGGGAAAAGAAAGTTACCTCTGATTCAGCCTTCCAGGTTATCTCTGGAATCTGCCACTGATTTGAAGATGCAGCAGGATTCTGGTTTACACATTCTGACTTCCTCTTAGACTGCCATTGTTTCTGGTTACTTTCTGGAACCTTTGGTTCTTGACGCTCTTTAGTTTCTGAAATTTTATTTGTTGCTGCTGTCATTAAAAGGCAAGAATATTTGGTAACAACAAAATTAAACCTAAACAATAGATCATGTTACAAACTATATTAGCATTTGCTTTTTTTTTTTGTGTGTGAGGAAGATCAGCCCTGAGCTAACATCCGTGCCAATCCTCGTCTTTTTGCTGAGGAAGACTGGCCCTGAGCTAACATCTATTGCCAATACTCCTCCTTTTTTTTTTTTTTTTTTTACCCTTTTTCTCCCCAAAGCCCCAGTAGATAGTTGTGTGTCATAGTTGCACATCCTTCTAGTTGCCGTATGTGGGACGCCGCCTCAGCACGGCCGGACAAGCGGTGCAGTGGTGTGCGCCCGGGGTCCTAACCCAGGCCGCCAGGAGCTGAGCACGCGCACTTAACCGCTAAAGCCACAGGCCGGCCCCTAGAATTTTGCTTTTAAAAACAAAGAAACTAAAAGCTTTAAGCCAGCTGACAATCTGCTTTTAGCAAGTCAATTTTACAAAGTTGTAATACAGCCGTCTTCCTAAGTTGTCATCTACAGCTTGGTCAGAGACCATTCTGGATTTAAATGCTTTGGTCTTTACCAGTAAACAAGTAATTAAATAAGTAAAACTTTAAAAACCTATATATGTAATAAAGTTGCAAATAAAAAGAAGCTAATTCATCACTTTTCATAGACCTCTAGTTTTTTAATAAAAAATTTACCTTATACTAGCCTGTACTTTACTTTCTTAAGGGTCTCTAAATGAAAGAGCCTCAACAATATATTTAATTAATTAATTTATTTTTCCCCCAAAGCCCCAGTAGATAGTTGTATGTCATAGTTGCACATCCTTCTAGTTGCTGTATGTGGGACACGGCCTCAGCATGGCCGGAGAAGCGCTGCATCGGGGCGCACCCAGGATCCGAACCCGGGCCGCCAGCAGCAGAGCGTGCACACTTAACCGCTAAGCCACGGGGCCGGCCCAACAATATATTTAATATTCTATGATTATCAAACTTCCATTCCTCTCATGATAATAGATACAAAAACCCTAAACAAAATATTAGCACTCGATATACAAAAAGGATAATAAATTACAACCAAGTTGGATTACTCCTAAATGCAAAGTTTGCTTAACATTTGAAAATCAATGTAATTTTCCATAATAACAGAATAGAGAAAAAAAATACGATCAATTCAATAAACACAGAAAAAGCATTTGATAAAATTCAACACCCAGTCACAAAAAAACTAATGGTAATCTAGGTATAAAATAGAACTCATTCTGTTTTGATATTTAATAAAGAGTAGCTACAAAAATCTATAGCAATTACTATACTAAAGGTAAAATATTGAAAGCTTCCTTCTTAAATAAGGAAAGAGACAAGAATGCCACCTATCATTCCTTCTATTCATCATTATACTGGAGGTCTTAAGTACAATACAGCAAAGAAAAGAAATGAAAGTTCAAAGAATTGGAAAGAAAAAAAATATTCTATTATTCTCAAACAACATGAAAGAATCCATAGAAAAATATTAGAATTATTCAGTGAATTTAGCAATGTCACTGTGTCTAAGATCAATAACTAAAAATCAGTATTTTTATATACTAGCAACAAAAAATTAGAGGATAAATTTTTTTTGAAAAGATACCATTCATTACCATAGCATAAAAAAATTAGATATCTAGGAATAAGTCTAGCAAAAGATATGTAAAATCTCTACACAGAATACAATTCTCTCACTAATGTCTTAAAGACTACTTAAATGAATGAAGGGATATGTCAGGTTAGTAGCCTAGAAAACTTAGCTGTTAAGATGTTAATTTGTCCCATTTGATCTCAATCAAAATGCCACCTTTTACAAAATGGAACCTGATTCTAATATTTATATGGAAATCCAAAAGGCCTAGAATAGCTCAAGTCTTGAAGAAGACAAAATTGGAAGATTTACACTGACAGATACGAAGACTTACCGTAGTAATTAAGAGAGTATTAACAGAAAGACAAAAAGAACTGGGGAACAGAGAAGAATCCAAAACCAGACCTCATGTGGGATAACCTCATTTCCAACAACTCAGGGAGGGGGAAGGGGGTCTTTTCAATAAATGCTGCTGGAGCAAAGGGTATCCACGTGGGGAAAAATGAATCTTGACACTTGATGTTACACATGCACAAATATTAAATTCAGGTAGAAGTTTAAATGTGAAAGGTAAAATGACAAATCTTCTAAAATATATGGAAATATCTCTATGATCTTGGAGCAGGAAAAGATTTGTTTAAAGACATAGAAAACACCACAAAGGAAAAGACTGATAAATTAAAATGCATGAAAATTACGAATTTCTGTTTATCAAAAGTCTTCGCTACAAAATGGGAGAAGTTACTTGTAATACATATATCCAACAAAGGATGTATATCTAGAATATCTAATATCTCCTAAAAATCAATAGGAAAAAGAAAGAAAACCCAATAGAAAAATTGGCAAGAGACTCGAACAAGTACATCACAAGAGGTTATCCAAGTGGCCAATAAACATAAAACAGATGTTCAACATCATTAGACCTCAGGGAAATGCAAATCAAAACCACAATGAGGTGTCACTCACAGCATCAGAATATCTAAAGTTAACAACCAACAATAAAAGGGAAGAATATGGAGCAAGAGCGACCTACCTGCTGGTCAATGGTGCGACCCCTTTGGAAGACGGTTTGGCACTATCTACAGAGCCGAGTGTACACACACCCTGTGGCCCCCAACAACCCCACTCTGAATACACTCGACAGAAATGCATATGCATGAAACGACATTTCACTAGGCTCTACTCTTATGATTTGGGCAGTTTTCTGATTGTAAGTTTTGCCGTATAATAAAGTATTATTGGCACAGTGTAGGCCCTCAACAAGCATTCATCTAAAATCATTCAATTAGGTGTCAGATTAGTACTATTAACAAGCATATTTGATAAAGACAATTTCTCAATCATACCAGTTTATAATAGATGCAACGAAACATAAAATATAACAGTTTCCCTCAAATCTAGGAATAGGAATCTATTCCCAATCAAAATAATAGCAAAAAGACTATTCTTGGGTAACTAGCCGTCCCAGTTTGCCTGGGACTCGGGGCTTTCCTGGGACATGGGACTTCCAGGGCTAAAACTAGAACAGTCCCAGGCAAACCAAAATGAGTCTAGGGCAAGCCAGCTTTGTCACAGTGTTCCTCCTCAGTTTTATTAAAAGAAGGCCGGCCCTGTGGCTTAGTGGTTAAGTGCGCGTGCTCCGCTGCTGGCGGCCCGGGTTCGGATCGCGGGCGCGCACCGATGCACCGCTTGTCCAGCCATGCTGAGGTCGCGTCCCACATACAGCAACTAGAAGGATGTGTAGCTATGACATACAACTATCTACTGGGGCTTTGGGGGAAAAAAATAAAATAAATAAAATTTAAAAAATTTAAAAGAAAAAAAAATTACATCCAATCTGGCAACCTTTGTTTGAATAAGGATCATGCAATTCATGATCCTATATAGAAATCTTTAATGGTACCCTGACATCTAAAAAAATAAAAAATTAAAGCCTGGCATTCAAAGTCTACCTAGTCTTATCTCCTACTTCTACACTACCTGCGTCACAGTTTCAGCATAACTAGACGATCTTTCATTCCTAAAGTGTTTTATTCTTTTGTTTATGCTAAGTGCTCCATCTGAAAAACTCTACCACTGCTATTTCTTCCTATTTAAATCCTAACAGTTCTTCAAGTTGCTTCTCCTCCACAAATTATTTCCTATTTCCCAAATTAGTTCCTCAAATTTCTCCTTCTTCTAAATTTTCACAGCATTTTATTTATGTGGTTCTCATGACACGCTCCACATTCCATTCAGAATTATATTTATCAGTAGATCTCCCACACGAGATGGCAACCTCCTTGGGACCCTACCTGATTCATTCATATATCCTTAGAATATCATGGTACCCATATAGTGGACAATCAAACGTTTGATAAAAGAAGAAAGGGAGAATTGTTGTATAAATACAGCCTCTGTGTCCTTTCCAGAAAATATCTGTCAAGCCAACCAAGAAAAATTACTCAGCTCCATTGTATTTTCCTTCCATTCTTCCTTTTATGTACCTTTTAGGCAAATAAACTTCCTTTGCTACCGAATTCAATACTTTTCATATACTCTATATAAATTCAACTGAAATACAAGACAAAGGAACAGAGACACAGTCTTACATCGCAATTCTTAGGTGGCTGGTCAGCTTTCACAAGCAATAAAGTGATTTTCTTAATTAAAGAAGTCTATCTATTTTGTCACCCTTACCTTCCAATTTTGTTAGAAGACTTGATTCAGTTTTATTCTTCAGGGTTATTGAATCAGTACTAAGTTCAGAACTCCTCCCATCTGACATCAGAGCCTCCTTGGAATGGATATTTTGAACAGACTACATAAAAAGAATAAGAGTCCCATAAACAGTAGTAGTACTAATTTGTCCTATTGTTCAATACACTCAAGTCTCATCTATGTGAAAATATTACTAGGAAAATTATCTATTATAATCACATGTAGACTCACAAACTCGTAGCAAAGATTAACTTCTTAAATTATTGACTAGAGCAATGGGAATGGCCATAACCATAAATTTGGCCAATTTGCTTTCAATGGATATATTAATCAATTGCCAGAATATATTCACTTAAGAGAAGTTAGAAAGTTAGAATCCAATATAGAACATGCCTCTTTATTTTGTTACCATGATTGTATGTTATCACCAAAAATAACAGCATTAGTCAAAATTAAGATTTGTGTAAGTACATTCAGAAAGAAAACTTTTTGACACAACTATGCACTATTCTCTCATATAGCTGTGATTAGTTAAAATTATGATTTTAAAGCATAGACCATGAAAGAGAGAGAGGAAGAAAGAATATAAAATTAAAAAGACCCACACTGTGACGCCAGGGGCTTAACTAAACTACAATAAGAATATGACCCCTAAAAGTCAGGGACCAGGGACTAAGATCCTGTCTTTTAAGTTTATACAAAGTTGCTCTGCCACGTCAGGACATCAGGATGGAGAATCTAAGCCCTCACCGCTGCCCATCACAATTTACTCGCTCATTTCTGTTCAACATGCCCTGCTAGACCACATGATTACGCCACCAAGAAACAAAAGCTGGGGGGAATGGCTACCGCGGCTATGCCCAAACCCAGGCCAACCAATCTCCTTCCACACATGCATATAGTAGTCACTTCCCAGTCATCCCAGGAGATGGCTGATCCTTGCTCTACCTCCTCAACCTTGGAGAGAGTTTAGGACTGCTGTACCACTTCCAATCAGTGGTCCTACATCTCTTGGGGCTTCAGGAACACTGCTGGAGATATCATAGAAACTATGGACCCCTTCCCCAGAAGCAGCTCCATGGACCCTGGATCACGGACCTTTGCTCCACATAAAGATTTAAAAATTGAAATACCTTTAAATTTCTCAATTCACAGGAATCATTTCCACTTGATTTAGATCCAGGCACAATCATATCTCGGCACTCTGATCCAGAGGTCTGTCTATTACCCACGAAACAAAATAATGCTTAATTTGAAATTAATCTTTTCAGTGTATTATTTTTTCCATTTTAAAACTGGCTTTTTAACAATATGTTCACTTTTTAATTGAAAAAAATCTCTTAAAATGATATTTTTTAAAATAACGTGATTCTAGTACAAACGTGATTAAGTTCGGTGCTGGGCAATGACAAAAGTGACAGGGATAAGTAGTAGGTGATTGCCTACTTCACTACCTAGTAAGTGACAGTGGGAGTTAAGGTGTGAATGTAGGAAAGGGGAAAGGCACAGCAGGCTATAGGTGAAACTACACTTCCAATCGCAAATAGCTTCAGGATAAGAACTGGGGTATAAACCCTTCCGTGTGCCTCCACAGTGCCTACCATACACTCTATCATAACAAGCACCAAGAAAATGACTGGTTTGTCTTTGTTTTTATTTTTTTGGAGCGGGAGAAAGTCTCCTTACTCTTCAGCCAGGTATTTGAAGTGGCGAAGACAAGACAATAGTTATAACATTTTGGAGCTTAATCTTGACAACCAAAATGCTCTTTTAACATCAATATTTAGTCAAGCCCTAAGCAGAATAGAAATTTAAATACAGAAGACAACAACTGAAACCAATCAGTTATATTTCCAAAGTTCACTTGCAAAATGATTCTCTGGAATCCAAGGAGCCGTTTCCAATAGAAATAAGGTTATAAATAGTAGTTAGAGTTAATAGACCAGAAAAATTCCCTTAGCTAAGCTACAACACTAGATTCTCATTTGTTTTAAGGGAAGAAGCACCTGAGTTGAAGGAAGGAGAACACAATGGAGGTATGAACAGTATTTCATCTCTACCCACCCTCCCTACTTCCTGATGCCTTAGGTTCTGACACAAGTGAATGAATGACTGATCTTTCTCACCGAGAGCTGCTCTTGCCCTTGAACTAGCTGGAAAAGACATTGTTCTCAGACCTCCCTCCACCCCTGCTAGGGAGACGTCCATACACACTGCGAAGAGACTCTCACCAGAGAGGCTGCCGCGGGTGAGAAGTGTTCAGACATCACAAGTTTTCACCCCAGAGATGTCTGCATAGTCTTTTAAGCTTTGTGTCGACTTAATATTTTTCCTCAATGTTTCCTAATTTTTTAATAGTTCCTTTAATGGATATTTTTAATGAGTGAAAAAGCAAAATAAAATCATATTCTCCACTCATTCCTTTGTCCCTGACAGCATTTAGAGATTCAGTAACATTTAATACTAAATAAAAATTTATTCAGGAGCTGGCCTCCTGGCCTAGTGGTTAAGTTCGGTATGCTCCGCTTTGGCGGCCCGGTTTCTCGGGTTTGGATTCCAGGTGCAGACCTATGCCACTTGTCAGCCATGCTGTGGTGGTGTCCCACATACAAAATAGAGGAAGACTGGCACAGATGTTAGCTCAGGGCTAATCTTCCTCAAGCGAAAAAAAGAGGAAGATTGGCAACAGGTGTTAGTTCAGGGCAACTCTTCCTCAACAAAAAAAGTATTCATAATTACTGTTACATAGTAAAAGACTTTAAGACCATTCTGCTATCAATCTTCAAGTATTAAAAACAAATTAAGAAATTAAAACCAAACATACCTTTTTGTAAAACTTGGTACAACTGAACCTTCTGTCCTCACATGATAATCTGGGCTATTTAGAAGGTTAACCGGGATTCTTCCAAAAGGGCATGACTAAAAATGTTTCAAAAGATTAAGTAACCAACTAGGAAATAAACAAAGACCTCACCACTACCCTTTTAATCAAAGTAAATTAAAAATAAGTTACCCGTTTAGTTTTGTTTGATCGTTTCAAGGGATTTCCATGACCTATCTCTGCATCTTGAGGGGGCATGTTCTCTCTAAATAGAAAGAAAATACCTCCGATTTTTTTAAGAATAATATTAACATATTTCCATTAACCAATAAACATTGTTATCACTGTTACATGCAAATATATATGTAGATGTATAAATAATATAAATCTATGATGAGCGTTTAAACCTGATTCAGCGTCCTCACCCATACAAAAGCCTAGCTTTAGCAGTCTGTCCTCTGGAGTCACAGCTGGCATTCTTATTCTGTAAGTGTCCAAGTGAACTGGAGAAGGATTCCTGGGCAGTTAATATTGCAGATGCTGTGAAAATTTTGAAAAATTGTAATTAAACTTGTAAAAACATAAGGCATACAAAACAAAGTAATCTTACAAATAAGAATATTTAAAAAGTCAATTCATAGTAAATATTTGTCCCCAAATAAGATATGCAGACATGAAGATGTTAGCAAGATAATTCTCTATGCTTCCTAATTGTTTCATAATTGCATTACTGCTTCCCCAGAGTAAAGGCACATGCTCCATTTCTAAAAGCAAAAAGTCACTCTCTTGCTTAGATCGAGTTGTTTTTAATGTGTCGACAATGAGTTTGATTAGCAAATAACAAAAATTAAAAAAAAAAATTTCAGCAGGGTAGAAAACACTTTGTTATTTCTAAAAAAGTCTTACCTCCTTTACATCTATAATTTAATCTCAGATTTTGACTATTCTACAGAAATGATATTTTTCTATAAAATATTACCCTGAATCCTTTTTTGCAGGACAATCTATTACAGAAAAGTATTAGCGCTCATGAATACATTTACCTGATAAACTCTTCTTTTCTTCCTCTGAAAGCAGCTGCTTTTTTTGGAGGTTTAAATTCTGAATGGCAATTTCCAGCATTTCTAGTGGTACTGCTCCACACTCCACAGCTTTATGAAGAAGTTGTTTACTTTTTTTGAAGTTACCTAACAAAAGAAAAAATAATTGTCATTTTAACGCAGCAATCTTTACTCCCCAGATACTTATTCATCAGGACCTGGGATAAAAGTTAAAGAGGCTTAAGCAAAAATATTTATTCCAAGACTCATGCACTTTGTTTCATAAGCGAATAAGCAATCTCTCACTTCTGATAACAACTCATGTCAAACAGTTCACTTGTGTAATATGTAATTGATGTAATTATGCATTAATTTATTACCGTTGTCCATTTTCAGAAATAAAAGAAGTGTAACAAAGCACTTACAAAGTGGGGAAACGCCAACCAGAACAGTTAGAAACCTGAGGGAATTCAGTAAAAGGGAAACCTAAGCCCCAGATGTTACAATAGTCTCAAAAGCATCAATCTGTTACAATACAGCATAATTATCATTTGTAATGACACTTAGTCATTAAGGAAAGGTTGACACCTTTTGCTAAAAGGAATCCTTCATCAAAAGGATTCTTGTAAAAAAATGTAATGACAACAATTAATCTTTAGCTACCAGACTTAGCTATGCGACCCGAAAAATGCAAAATAACTGACAGAATACCACAATTACCTTTCTGACTATAGATAAATTACCAAACAAATTTTCTTTCAACTCCAATCTTAAACAACATATTTAGTCGAGAATTTAATATTATAAATATTAAATGCATATGTCATGTATCTTATGGAATATGTTATCAGCATTTATGGGAGCCATTGAGCTATGCTATGCACTTGGCACTTAAGGGATAAAGATGATTAAGAGATGGCCTTTTGCTTCCAACAGTTTACAAATTTTAAGAATATAAATATATTTGACACTGGTTAAGTCTACATTTATTGAGAATAGTGATATTTCATGTATTGAGCATTTTAGGACAGCAAAAGAAGAGAGAAAGTCTTAGATAAGAACTGATAATTAGAGAGCTTATCAAGGTCACGGACCCTTTGAGACTCTGATAAAAACTATACACACCAAACTGTACACAGGATTTCAGGAATGTTGCATATTTCCTGAAAGCCTATTCATCAACCTTGTTCAAAATAATCACCATTTTGACTTGAGGCTACTACTACATTGTGGTGGTACAGATAAATTTATTGATTTATTTTTTACAGATAATAGAATTTGAGATTTCCAATGTTTATGTGTTCTAAAGATGTAAAGTTTATAGTTGCTGTTGATAGGCCATAATACCTCAAAAATTTTTAAGTAGAATGAAGGGGAGATAAAGGGTCTTAAATGCCTGGCCAAACTTACTTTAACAAGCAAAGAGGAGGAATCAATGTTCCTAGGCAGGAAAGGGATGATTTTTTTAAGTCACCTGATAGTGCACCAGATAGATCGGAGATGATGATTCAGCTAACCAGGACTCAGAAATCATCTGAATAAGTAAAAGTTCAGGGTTCTCAAACCATTTGCTGAGTTTGTACAATGCTTTTCTCCAATGTCAATCCTGGGAAATACTCTCCAGTGACTGAGCCCTGCTTTGGGCACATCATGGGGATGCTGGCTGAGCTAAACCAACAGTTATAATGTCTATATCACTGGTGGTAAATGGGATGAGGGTTGGAGCAGAAACAAGGCAAGAGGAAAACAGGAACACATGCCCAGACAGCAGATTGACGGTGGATGCAGAGGCCCCAGAAAAGGAGAAAAATAAATAAGACTAAGGAATGGCCAAGCTAAAAATGTCTGAAGAAGAGACTGTCCTGGTCCTAGCCAAAAAGTCCAGACTCTGAAGCACCAAGTGAGCAAGAAATAAAAGCTTCGCCAATGGTTTACTTTTTTTTTTAAAGGAGAACTACCAATTAATGCTACAAGTATATTTGATGCAATGAAACCATAGCATAAAAAAAGCTTATCTAAGTTCTATCTTAAATATCTTATATCCTTCATCCCAAAACTATTCAGCACAGAAGCCACTTTCCTTTAGATATGCCCTGAATCTAACCAAGAACATACACAACGTTCACGCTCATTGCTCGGGATGACTCCTTACAAGTGGAGGAGCTAGTAGAACAGATACTCTCTGCATTTATACTCAGGCGGCATTCTTCCCCCATGTTCCCATCTGATCAACTTTCATGCCTTTGGCCTCAAATTTCCACTTCACATACATGATTGAATATTAGTATATAAGTTACAGTAGGAAGTTGTCTTTCACTTAACATTTTGACGAATCTAATTTTCAGATTACCTTGCGATAGTTCAAACTGTGCAAAAGATATATGTACAAAAGCAAATTTCTTGCAGTTTGCTCTGGCCATCTGAAAGCAGTCACGCGCATCATCTGGCTCTTGAATACTGTAATGAAGATTTCAGAGTCACGTTTTAAGAAAAGGACACAGTTATCTAAGTTTGATAACTCCTCATTCTATTTTCCAAAAGACATGGGATGTTGTTTTTTCCTTGTGTAAAATTAAATACTAATAAGATATTTTAAAAAATCTTCTTAGGCAGAATTTAGAATATGTGACTTTTGTGGAAATGTGTACAAGATAAAGAGAGTTTACATTATTCACTTGTTAATTATAAGCAAAAGGATTCGGTCAAAAAATATCAATTTTCTTACAAGTAATCCTGACAACGTGTTTTCATTTTATCTTTTTGCAACGTAGTTATGTGTTATGTAATGTAGTTAGTTAAATGTAGTTAGTCAAATGTAGTTAAAGTGCTAATACTTACGCTTTTAATTCAGCAAATCTCACTTGAATTTGAGCAAAACTCTCATTTTGGCCATATTTATCTGGAGGAAGTGCTTCAATTGCTTGACTGTAACGACCAATCAATTTATTTAAAAGGGCATCATTTAGGGGGACACTGTTTTTCTCTAGTTTAAGCAACAAATTCAACCAGTCGTCTGGGTTATTCGCCATCATTATAATTTGGTTAACAGTTCCCGAGTTATCTGAATATAGGGAACAAAATATACCACAATAGAAGTAAGAAAGATATAAAACAAATGCCAAATTGCACTTTTCTTTCAAATTACAGTTAATCATTTATGCTCTCAGTAGCAATGTACATAAACTCCTTAAAACACTTTTTAAAAACTTTAACAATTTGTGTAAATATAAGTAACTTATTTACTGCATATATATCTTTTATGAGGGTATATTTTACTCCAAAAAGCTATATATTTTGAAGGAAAGAAAAAATTTGCAAATAAATGTTTTTTTCATAAGTAGCTTTAAAAAACCATACGTAGTCCAAGAAAATTTTATGCTCTAGCAGCAAATTCTATTTTAGCATGTTAACTTTTATCCAAAGAAAATATAAGCCTCTCCCACCACGACTTGTACCAACTTTCTTGGAAAATTCTTCATCAAAGACTTATTCATTAAAAACTTAGAAACTTATTGCCCCAGTCCTAAGATAACATTCTTTATCCAACACCATCTCCCTATATCTCACACTTACTCTTCAACCAACCAACCAAAACCAGTTTACAAAAGATAAGCAACTGATACAGGTCATTTTCTTCTCCCTCCAAGCTACCCCTATTTCTCCATAATTTTCATGCTGTAATTTACTTTTTACTTTTTTTAGTGTTAGCTGTTTTAAAAAGACAACTCGAGGGGCCAGCCCAGTGGCACAGTGGTTAATTTCCTGTGCTCCGCTTTGCCAGCCTGAGGTTTGCAGGTTCAGATCCTGGGCATGGACCTACACACTGTTTATCAAGCCATGCTGTGGCAGGCATCCCACATATAAAGTAGAGGAAGATGGGCACAGACGTTAGCCCAGGGCCAATCTTCCTCAGCAAAAAGAGGAGGATTGGCAACAGATGTTAGCTCAGGGTAATCTTCCTCACACACACACACAAAAAGACAACTTGATTAATGTCAGTCTCCTGTTCAGGATATTATAGTCGTTAGTAAACAGTATTAAATTCAGATTTCTGGGAGAACCTATCATTCCTTCCATTAGTTTATTACTTTCAACAAGGGCTAAATCTTTACTTTTGCAAATAAAATTACTGTTTCTGCTCTCTACTAAAACATAGCACATTCATAATTTTGCTTTATTTTAAGTTTAATCTGGTCTGATCTTAACTTCATTTTCCAGTTTTATTTCCTAACGAATTAGTCTGCAAGACATCTAAAACACACTGTCTTGGCAGATGTATTCTACATGCCTCTGAGGACCCCATTCTCCCTCTAGTCAACACTTAAAGCATTGTGTCTTTATTGTGTTAGTATTCCTTTGATGCCAAACAATGTAGTGTAGTAGATTCATAAATTCTTCTCATCTAGAAACCATGGTTTTAAGCATCTTTGAATCTTCTTCTATACTTAATATAATGTCTTACATCCCAATTATCAAAATGCATTTAGTATTTACAGTTTTGAGTAGCTAAGGATTTTAAATAAGGACTCATCTACCTTGGTGTACAAGCTTTGTTAGTGCTATTTAAACACACATAATAAAGTATGGTGGTACTCTGTTAAGAATTGGCTTAACAACAATACGATCAGTTTAAAGGCTGTTTTGAGTGAATGTGATCTGCCATAATGACTAGATTACAGATTCTTCCATTTATTTTCAATGTTTCATCCATTTAATGGTTAGTATAGACATGACAAACTTATCAAATCCTCAACAATCTGAAATATAGTAAAGAATTAGGCTTCTGAGCTAGTACTTTTCATAGAACTAGGGTATTAAACTTTGGGCACTTTTACTCATTCATCACTCAATAAACATTTAAGTGCCTACTGTGTGCCAGGCACCATTCTAAGCTGTGTAGATATAACAAAACAGATAAAAACCATGTCCTCATGGAGCTCACAGTCTAGTGGAGGAGACAGATGTTAAACAAACACATGAGCAAATCAGATATAAGATGATTAGTGCTACGGAGAAAAATAATACAGGGAAGGGAGATAGGGGACACACTCCCACCCCAGCACGTTGCTACTTTAAATAGGTAGGTTAGGGAAGGCCTCACTGAGATGATATTTGAACAAAGACCTGAAGGAGGCAAGAGTTGGGAGACATCTGGGGAGTGGTGTTCAAAGCAGACAGCAAGAGCAAAGGGACTGGGGTAGGAGCTGGTCTAGCATATGGGAGAGACATCCGGGAAGCCACTGTGGCTGGAACAGAGTGAACAAGGGAGACCGGGAAAAAAAAGCCAGGGAATAATAGGAAGACTCTCTAAATCAAAAATTGAGAGTTTGACTTTAAATTTATACATAATTTTATTCAGATTGAGGAAGCTTTCCCAGTTTGCAGCAAAAGAGGAATGGAAAAAATGGCAATATCTATTGATGGCAGGCATATCAGCAGAAATAACAGCTGACGGGCCGGCCCTGTGGCTTGGTGGTTAAGTGCGCGCACTGCAATGCTGGTGGCCCGGGTTCGGATCCCGGGTGCGCATCGAGGCACCACTTCTCCGTCCATCCTGAGGCTGAGTCCCACATACAGCAACTAGAAGGATGTGCAGCTATGACATACAACTATCTACTGGGGCTTTGGGGGGAAAAAATAAAATAAATAAAATCTTTTAAAAAAAAAAAAAGAAATGACAGCTGATAATAAGGGAAGAGTTAAGAAAACCTCTGAGCACACTGTAATAAATGATGTTAAGTTTCCTTTTTTAAGAAAGCATAAAATTGTGGGAATATTTCCATACAAAAGGATTAAAATATAAAGTGTGCGTACTCAAATTGGTAAGCATCAACTACCGAGGAAATTACATTATGTGAACACACAGTGGTTAACATTCCATTCCTTTACTGCAGAGGGCGGGCAGAAAAAGGGAACTTACCTGTAGTATCAGCAGGGACTTTAGTCAAGCTTAGCTCATCAGTAAGGTCTTCATTTTTAAATTTATTTTTAATATCTCTCACTTTGTTCATTATGGAATCAATTGTCAATTCTCTGCCACTTAAATCTTCAGCTTCCATTTCTAAGAAAAAAGAATTGAAATAGTCATAATTCCTATTTCTGCTGGCATTAAAGGAAAAAAAGTTGCAACTAGCCTTTTAGAACCCAGAAGACTAAAGCATTGGTTATGTGAACACAACTAAACACAGGTATTATTAAGGCAGTATTTGTGAAGCTACGTGCACAAAAACAACAGCATATCTTTGAAATTTGTCCAGCAAGGTTTCCAGTAGGCTAAGTACATGTTTTCTTCCCAACAGAACTTCGATAAAGCCATTGCACAACACAGAAATTGCTGCCCCCTTTCAAACTTTCCATTTTTCTTCTACACACTGAAGGCATTCCTTTCACTCTTTTCCAGAACTGTTTTCTCTGGGCCATCTGCAAATTCGGTCATTTTTTAAAAATGCGATGGAATGTTTGCTTGGATTCTGATAGTGACATACAGACATAAAGCATCCTTTTGGTAATGCAAATAACCATTCCTTTATTCACCTGTTTTATGTGAGTAAACCTGCACATTGCAAGTGCTTTCAAAGCAGACTATATACAACATCACAGCCCTTTATTGATAAATGGGATATTAGCAGGCTTGCTCTTAGGCATATCTGGCAGAATCATGGTTTGCCACCTTAATCATTCTAACACCAAGAATCTTCTAATACCAAGAATCTACTGTATTCGTCAGTACTGAGCACTTGCTCATCCGCACGGTGGTGACGTTTGGTCAACAAAGTGTCTGCGGTCTTCCTGTCAATCTCATCTTTGTGATTCTCAAACATCATCCCAGTAACCAGGGTCACTGACCTAGAGTTTAACAATGAAACGGGGCGATAAAGTGGAAGCTAGGTATCACCTCCTGAAGTCAGGTTCGAAACGTAACTGTCAGAACACGGCCACCATCTCCTCTGCCTGTTCTAAAACGCCAGACAAGAGAAAGTGTGTCTTCTGTGAGACGATCTCGTGTCCCCAAACTCTCCCCAGGTGCCCCGCCAGGCCCTCTCCCCGGCGAGGTCCACACCCACCTCTTGCTTCCTGGGGCCTCAACACCACCCGGTGCACCGCCCAGGGGATTGGCGGAAGCGGCGAGACCTCCCCTCCCCCTCCGGCTCCTAGAGCCGCGCTCCACGCCGTGTACCCGGCCCTGAGCCCCGCCTCGCCCCGACCACTCACCGACCTGCGAGCTAAAGAGCCCACACACCGGCGGCCGCCGTTCCTCGGTCGGCCGGCGAGGCCGAACTCACCGCCAGAAAGCGGGGTTGAGGAGAAAAGACGGAATCCAAGCCCTCTCCACAGACACGTTTGAATTTCCCCGCCGCTATCGCCGCGGCCGCCTATTGGTCGAGGCTGGTCACGTGGAAGCGTCTGCTGTAATAGGTTCGTGCGCGTCGGCCCCGCCCCTTCGCCGACCCGCGGGTCAGAGCCCGGGGACGGTCCTCCGCCCACACTGCACGCGCGTGGCGCCTGGGCTGCCGCGTTGCCGGCGCTCGTCCGGCGTTCGTGGGGCACCGGGAGGCCGGCTTTCCTGCACCTTCCAGTTTAACCAGGTCAGATTTTTGCCGGGGACGGAGCCACTCCCGGGCGGAGTTACCCAGTGAGAGGTAAACAGGGGCGGGGACGCTGCTCGCAGCATCAGGAGCTAAAGGGTGCCCTGTGAGTAGCCCCCGCCGCCCCTCTCCTTCGCCCTCCATGCTCCTTTTGCCGGCTTGGAGAGGATGTGGCAACAAAGGATCGTTCACTGCGCTACCTTCAGCCCTGCCGCCGCCTCAAGAATCTCAGTGCTCTGTGTCCTTGAGCTTCCACTTACACCCTTCCACTAGCCTTAAACGACTCCGCGCTTCGTCTTCAAACCAAGGCCCTGCCCCTTGTGAGAATGCAGAACCCACACGCCCGTCGCGCTTGCCACGCCTGAGCTCACATCACTAGCCCCCCGCCCTCCGAGCCTGTCCTACTTACGGGCTGAAGGGCACCTCGCTAGTGACCTACGTCGGTGCGGGGCTCTGCTGCTAAGTGGCTCTGTGGTCCAGGGCGGCGCTTTCTCTTCTCCTCTGCTGTACCAGCACTGTGACTGTGCTCTGTGGTAGCACAGGTTGGGGTGTGTGTGGGTGTGTGGGTGTGTGGGTGTGTGTGTGGGTGTGTGTAACTGACTGCAGCCGTCACTTGTTAACTCCAAAGCTGTCCTTAGAACCCTGGCGTTGCCGGCTCTGGCCAGCCACCTGGTCAGCAGGAGAGCCCTTAGCTCACTTAATGCAGCTTTCCACACCTGCTGGCTGTGTATCTTTGCTCCAGCAGAGCAAAATGATTTGCTCCTGGCTAATCCCACCTTTGCACTGTTGTGTCAACACTGCTTTTATTTGGAAGGAATTTACTATTTCACCAATTCTAGGTGATCTCTTCGGAGCCTGATCTCAAAACTTGCGTTTCCCTGAAAATACTGCTGCTGAACAACCTCACCATGACGCTTCTTTCTGTAGATTCGCGCCTTTGATGAGCTCCTCCAGTCTCACATTTTAAATACCATCCATATGTGCTGTAAGAATAAATGCACAGTGGATTCTGAAGACTTAGTATGAAAAAATAATGTAAAATATATTGATAATTTTAAAAATATTGATTACAGTTTAAAACGATATTTTTGATACATTTTGTTAAATAAAATATATTATTAAAATTAATATCCCCTGTCACAGAGCAGAGGAGACTAAGGAGACTTGACAACTAAATGCAATGTGGTATCATGGATTGGATCCTGGAACAGAAAGAGGACATTCATGGAAAAACTGATGAAATCCAAGTAATAAGTAACTGAGGTCTAGTTAATAGTAGTGTACTAGTGGTGGTTTCTTAATTTTGACAAATGTACCACCGTAATGTGAAATCTTAACAATAGGGAAATTGAGCGAAGGGTATATGCCAACTCTCTATACTACCTTTGCAACTTTTCTGTAAATCAAAAATTGCTCCAAAATTAAAAATTTATTAAAATTTAACTTCACCTGTTTCTCTTTACTTTTTTAATATGGCTAATGGAAAATTGAAAATTATGTATGAGGCTTGCATTATATTTCCATTAGACAGCAGTGGTCTATAAAATCCTATGGTTTTACCTATCTGACCTATTTATTTATTGTGTTTATTTTTTGACTCTCCACCCCCTGCCCCACTAGAATGTAAACTCCCTAAGGGCAGGAGTTTTTGTCTGCTTCGTTTATTACAATATCCTTAGTGCCTAGAATGGTGCCTGGTACACTGTACGCACTGGGTGAATGTTAGCTAAATATTAACATTTACAACCGTTAGAAGATTTCAGAATCCTATTTGCTCTAGTATATTTGTATACTTCTTGAGGACAGGAAACTTGAACCATTTATACTTGTTATAAATGCTCAAAGAACCTTTGTACTGTGTCCTACACAATTCTCAGCAACTATTTGTTGACAGGTTGTCATTGCAAGCTGTTCAGCAACAAAAGTAGGTACCATTCTCGGCTAAGTGCTATATTAATTGTGTACGTGGGAGACACGTAACAATGTACCATATTGGGATGAATAGTTCTACTGTAGTGTTTAGACCTTTATATATGAGGGTGGCCATGGCTTTCTTACTTTACCCAGAATCAATGCTATGACTTATCTATCCAAATAGATTTTGATCCTTAGCTGTTGTTCATCTGAGCCATCGCAATCACAGACCAATGTGGAGCCACCTCCAGAGATGACTAAGGGACTGAAGTTTTTCCAGTCCAGTTAATATTATACCACAGTTACTCAGTCAGCTTAAAACCGGCTTCATCTGACAGTGAATAAACTTGTTTATTTTCAGAGTCAAGCCTTCCACAAAACAATACAATTCACCAAAGGATTATGACTTTATTTTAAGATGGAAGATACACATTTTTGTTACATAAATAAAAGTTTGTACCATGTACTTTTATCATTATCATGTCATCACTTTTTTGCTAATCTTTGACAATTTTCTGTCAGCATGGTTGCTTTTTTTTAATTCAATTATTGAAGTCATCATTACATGAGTTCACTAATTTCCAAACTTGGCTTTCAGAAGCTGTCTCCCATACTTGGATTTACTTTGTGCATGTGCAGAGGTTAAATTTCTAGTCAATAATAAATTCCAGTCTCACAGCATATAATCAGTTGTGCACTGCTTTACGGTGATTTAATCTGGGATAAAATGTTATTCGTGTACCTGATTTTGGTACATTTAGGAATAGTGTGAACCTATAAGAATGGTGAGAGCCTGTACCAGTAGTATCAGGAAACTTACATATCACAGGAAGGACCAAGCCTTTCTCAAAAGGAAAAAACAATGCCAAGGACAGCTAACAAAGCACCTCATAGATTATGAAGAAAAACAGCAATGACTGTTGTGACCAAGGAAAGCAGCAGCGACAGTTTGAGACCACTACGTGGATATCAGGTACTGTTTAGTTATTCAGGCAACAGACTATGTTAACAAATGACAGAAGAAAAGTAGGATTTCTGTTTTTCTTTTTTCTCCATCGTTGAGAATAGTATTCCAACTGACAATCTTAAAAGCAAATATGGTTGAAACTCTTGTCAGATGAGGCTATATAAGAAAGGTATTTAAATGTCATTCAAATTCTCTGACACAAATGAATTATTTTTTTATTTTAACTGTGTGTCCTCAGTCTCTGCTATATAGAAGGAACCACACATAGCTGGTTAATATACTGGAGAAACTAAACAAAATGTTGAAAAAATTTACATTATAATCCCAGAAACATTGGCAATCTCTGAAAAGTCATAATAAACAAGAGCAATGATAGAAAATCAGAAATGGACAGATGTTTCCTTTTAGAAAAGGTAGAATTTGGAAGCTGTAGGTCTATATAATCTTGATGTGGATTTTTAGGCCAATTCTGGAATAGATTGTAGAACTGTTTAGAAGCAGAGATCTTTAGATACCAACATGAATTCATTAAGAACAAGCCATATAGAAACACTAAATCCTCATTTTGATTGTTTCTAAATCTAGGGAAGGCCATAAATATAGAATATCTTAACTTTGACAAAGAAAGTGATAAATGCTTCTTGTTTTTGTAGATGAGAGGGGCGTGTAAGCTCCCTGCTATTATTGTGAGATAAGCCTGGAACTGTCTGGACCATTCGTCTCAAAGAACACTGTGTAATGGGTTGAGGAGAACTCCAGGTTAATCCCTAGTAGAAGACCTCAGAACTCTGCCCTTCCTCTTTTTCTAAACTACATATTTTATCTGTGTGATGGACATATCAATATAATGTTTTTTAATTTTTCACATACTACTTAAAGCAAGAAAGACAATATGTTAGAAGAGAATAAGGACAAAATTAACAAAATGAAATTTATAGGGATAACTAAAACCACACATTTAGGTTTATAAAATAAAATTCTCAGATACATAATTAGAGTTAAGATGGAGAAACGTGGTCCAAATTTATACTCTGGAAACAACAAAACTGTACAAAATAAATGAAACAAGCATTTTCAAGCATTAGATGTCAGGCAGCACAGGACAGTGATCCCTGAGAGTAGAGAAGCAACATGTGAGCCTGAGATTGTCCCCAGAACTACTGCCTGGAGAGAGTTTCCAGGCTGCAGTGTGGAAACGGGAAACCCAGGCATTGCCTGGCATGCTCCTTAAATTAAGGAGCTGGAGCTTGGCATTTTGGATGGCCAAGGAGTCTCTGGTACTCACAGGGAAGAGTACCAAAGAAAAGAGAGCTGCACAGAGAGAGCTCTGGAAATCTACAAAGGAGCACCTTGAGGCTCCAGTTGAGTACCAATGAGTGTGTGTGTCTGCGGAAACCACCCCAAGACCAGGGAAGGAAAACAGTTGAAAGGATCAGAGGGAATAATCCCTGGAGCCCATAAAGGGCAGGAAATAGTTCCTGTTCACAGAGCATCAGGCAAAGGACTCATGATGTTGCCTTAGTACTGGGGCAAAACTAGCCTTCACTAAAAGGTGCCCTAATCTAGCCTAACAAAACTTAAAAGCAAGCCTTAAAAGGGTCAGAATATTTCTACATAATTTAACTGTATCCCAGAACAAAGCTCAAGAATATTTATAGAAATACAAGAAAATTCAACCAGGTCAAATTCACAGTGTCTGACATCTAATTGAAAACATTACCAGACATTCAAAGAACAAGAAAGTGTAACTCCAAATGGAGGGGGTGGATCAGTCGATTGGAACAGACCCAGAAATGGTACAGATGACAGAACGAGTAGATAAGGACACTAAAACAGTTATTATAACTGTATTCTGTATGTGCGAGAAGTTAAAGGAAAATGTGAACATACTAAGGAGAGAGATGGAATATATGAGAAGACCCAAAACAAATGTCTAGAGATGAAAAATACGATGTCTGCAATAAAAAATACATTGGATATGATTAACAGCAGATTAGACACTGGAGAACAAAAGATCAATAAACTTGAAAACATAGCAATAAAAACTATGCCAAATGAAACATAGAGAAAACAGACACACAAAAAGTGAATAGAGCATCCGTGTGCTGTAGGGCAACTTAAAGTGGCCTAACATAGATGTAATTGGAGTATTGAAAGGAAAGGAAGGAGAACTGAAGAATATATTGGGGAAAAAAGGCCAAAAATTGTCCAAAAATGGTGAAAATTATATATTAACAGATTGAAGAAGTTCAACAAATCCTGAACATAGGAAAGTTTATGAAAATTACACCTAGGCACATAATTAAATTGCTCAAAACCAGTGATAAAGAGAAAAATCTCAAAAGACAATCAGAGAAAAAAAGACACATTACATAAAGAGGAACCATCATTAAGATCACAGCAGAAACAATCTAAGCCAAGAGACAGTGGAGCAATATCTTCAAAATACTGAAAGAAAAAAGAAATATCAACCTAGAATTGTATGCCCCATGAAAATATTTTTCCCTATGAAGGAAAAATAAGCATGTTTTCAGACATACAAAAGCTGAAAGTCACCAGTAGATTTGTACTACAGGAAACACTAGTAGATTTGTACTACAAGAACTATTTGAGCCAGACCTCATGGCCTAGTGGTTCAAGTTCAGTGCTGTCACCACTTCAGTGGCCCAGGTTCACTTTCTGGTTGAGGAACCACACCACCCGTCTGTCAGTTGCCATGCTGTGGCCGTAGCTCACATAGAAGAGCTAGAATGACTACAATTAGGATGTACAACCATGCACTGGGGCTTTGGGGAGGGAAAAAAAAAGAGGAAGATTTGGCAACAGATGTTAGCTCAGGGTGAATCTTTCCCTGCAAAAAAAAAAAAAAAATAAGACCATTTCTGCCCCTACACCACACACACAAAAAAAGAAAGAAATATTAAAGGAAGTGCTTTAGGCAGAAAAATTCTGAATCTATGTAAAAGAATAAAGAACACTGAAAATAGTAAACATGTGGGTACATACAAAAGACATTTTTCTTGTTTTAAAAATCTCTTTAAAATATAGCTGACTAAAACAAAAATGATAGTAAGAGTGTATCATCAGGTTTATAATATATACAGAAGGAAAACATATAACCATAATAGCACTAAGGCCAGGAGGAGGGAAATGGAAGTATACTGTTTGATACTTTTCTACTCTATGTAAAGTGGTGTAATATTACTTGTGATAAGTTAAAGATGCATTCTGTAAACCTCCACTGTCTGTTATTGAAGCCATGAGCCATAAGTAGATCTTGAGCACTTGAAATGTGACTAGTCCAAAAGGAAATGTGCTGTAAGCGTAAAATACACATTAGATTTCAAAGACAGTATGAAAAATAATATAAAATTTCTCATTAATATTTGAATACTGTTATAGGTTGAAATGATAATAATTTGTCTATATTTGATTAAATAAAAATAGTATTAAAATCAATTTCACCTGCTCCTTTTAACTTTTTTTAATTTGGCTATTAGAAAAACTGTAAATTACATATGTGGCTCACATTTTATGTCCATTGGATAATGTTGCTAGAAACTCTAAAGCAACCACTAACAAGCGAATGCAAACAAACCAATAAATAAAAACAAAAAGATATAGCTAATCAGTGATCAAAAGAGGGAAAATGAAAATACTCAATTAATCCAAAATGAAGCAGAAAATTAGGAAAGAGGGAAAAAGAACAGACGAAAAAAACAGAAAAAAATAGAAAGTGGTAGATTTAAATCCAACTATTTCAATAATCACATTAAAACACCCCCTGAAAGAATAGAGATTTTCATATTGAATAAAAAAGCAAATCCCAACTATCTGCTGCCTACAATAAACCCACTTTAAATATGAAGACACAAATAGAATAAAAGTAAAAGAATGTAAAAAGATATACCATGCTAACACTGTTAAATACAGAACCAGAAAGACCTAACTTGGCAGAGGTCTATGAAAGCCGACTTAAGGATTTTTGATCATCTAGGTGAATGGTCTTTGATCTCTGATCTAGGATATATTTTCAATACGTCTTCAGACATGGATCCAGAGTGGAAACTTGTCAGAAGTGAGCGCATCTGCTGGAAATCTAGATCAAATGCTTTGAAGCCCAGTCCCAGATTCTAAATCACAAGTATTTAGACAGCTGTGAAAATAGGCACTGTTTCTCTCTGATGATCAAGAGTAGTTTTTGACACATTTCATAGCAATGGATTGACACGAAATCTATGAAGACAGCCTTAGATCGTCAGAGTTGCTAACAACCTAAAACGTCACTGCCAAAGCTTCAGAATGGAGATATGGGATTTAATTGGAATAATTTGTCTCATCATTGGAATAAGTACTCTAACTACACCACACCACCATCATTTGCCATGACCTTAGCTCACTACTCTGGAGAGGAGAAGAGAAAGTAAAACAAGAAAGAGAAAAGGAAAATAAACATGTAAAATGCTCTCCTATGATTACTCTGTCAAGTAAAGAGCTAAGATGAGAGCCCTTCTTACTTTACCTAAAGTGATCAAAATTTCAAATGAACTAAATGAACATGGAAGGAAGAGGTGTCTTCAGGGTAGAGGTGTGTATTAGTCATATCGGGCTTCTGTAACAAAGTACTACAGACTAGGTGGCTTAAACAACAGAGATTTACTTTCTCACAGTTCTGGAGGCTGAAAGTTCAAGATCGAGATGCCAACAGACTTGGTATCTGGCGAGGGAGATAAAGACTTGCCCCCTAGACTTATGGTGACGATGGCAGCCCTGATGATCTATAAATGGGTCATTCTTCCCTTTTCTTGAAGGATAACAGATTTTTGCAGCTGAAAAGCTCTATTTTTTTTGTCTTGGAGAATCCTGGAAGTCTAAAAGCCTTCCTTCATTCTGTCCCATTTTTTCTGTCTCTGTCTTAGCTGGCAGTGTTTCTACTGGTATAATCTCTTCTTTATTCCTAGCTTCCAGTGAGATGGCTGGCTAAATCTGTGGGCAGTCTCTGTATGGAGTGATCATGCAGCCACAAGCTTGGTGTTCTCCTCCGAACACGCTTTCTCATTTTTTTGCAGTACGAATAGGCTGAGAATCTTCCAAATCTTCAAGTTCTGCCTCCTTTTTGCTCAATAATCCCATCAATTTATCTCTTTCCTCTTATATTTTACTATAAACAATAAGGAGAATCCAGGCTGCACCTTTGCCTTCAACATTTTGCTTAGAAATCCCCTTGGCTAAATATTCAAGGTCATCCCTCAAAAATTCTACCTTCCACAAAACACTAGAACACAATTCAGCCAAGTTCTTTGTCATTTTATAGCAAAGATCATCTTCCTCCAGTTTCTAATAACATGTTCCTCATTTATATCTGAGATCTCACCAGAAGCACCTTTAATGTTCATTTTTCTACCAACATTTTGTTCATGGTGATGTATATATTCTTGAACATAATAAAAGCTTTCTCTACAGCTCTGCTTTTTCCTTTCTGAGCTCCCACCAGAATTACCTTTACCATCTATATTCCTACCAACCGTCATTTCAAGGCAGTCTGGACTTTTTCTAGTATATACCTCAGAACTCTTCTAGCCTTGATCCATAACCCAGCTCCAAAGCCACTTCCACATTTCTAGGTATGTGTTACATCAGCACCGCACTTCACAGTAAAGTACTATATTAATCTGCTTGGGCTGCCATAACAAAATATCATACCCTGGGCAGCTTAAACAACAGAAATTTGTTTTGTCTACAGTTCCGGAGGCTGGAAGTCCAAGATCAAGGTGCCGGTAGGGTTGGTTTCTGATGAGGCCTGTCTCCTTGGCTTGCAGATGGCAGCTGTTCAGTGTGTCCTCAAATAGCCTTTCCTCTGTGTGCAGGTGGGGAAAGAGAGAGATCTCTGGTGCCTCTTCTCTCCTTATAAGGACACATCACATTAGAGGTTAGGGTTTCAACATATGAATTTTGGGGAGGTCACAAACATTCAGTCCATAATAATTGTATTATATATATGTCAGTATATGCAGTGACTAATATAGTTATAACTATATATAAAACTATATATATTTAAAACTATGTAACCATTCACACACATACCCACACACACACACACACACACACACACATATACATATATATTTGTTTAATGGTGGGTGAATGGATGAAAGCAAAATAAAATAAGTAATCTCATTGGGAAGCCACAAATATTTTGAAAACGATTTGAAAATCATGGGTTGTATGTGTATGTTTGCCAAACTCCTCAACACGTGGCTGCTCTAATGTGAAAGGTAGGCCAGTAGAAGTTTGACCTCCATGAACCTCCTGGAGAGGCAGTTGCTAGGTAGTCTTGGTATGGAAATCCTCCAGCAGAGAGGAGGAAACCAAAGCCACTCCAGTGTCTCAGGGAGTGTCCCACCTTATGTCCCCTGGACTAGGCAGGAGTTGAGATATTTGAGTCATTACAGAGACATCACACGTTAGTGTGAGGCGTGAGCTTTGTGGTAGGTCAGTGAGCCATGCCGCTTGACGTTTTCTCAGGACCAGCTCTAAAGAATTTAAGGTTCTTAAGCATTTGGGGAAAGTGTTGTTAGAAAATGGAAATGAAAAATCTCAGCACATGTTACTTTAATTTCCCAGATCATGATAGTCCTCTGCTTATAACATTCATAGCCTTCCTAGTAACTTAGATGGGAAACCATGATCCTTCCCAAAGTCTCAAAGACCCTGCGTGGTTTGGCCCTTTCGAATTCTCCAAGGCCGTTTTGTCACACTCCTCCTCCGTCATTAAGCTCTAGCTCCCTGGCCTCCGTTCAGTTCCCTGAACACAGTGAAATTTTTCCTGCCTAAGGGCCCTGCCTTTTATTGTTGCTTCTGCCTAGAACACTCATCTGCAGATCTTCAGTGGTTGGCTCTTTCCCACCTTTTAGATCCCTGTTCAAATAACACCTCTTCATTGAGGCCTTTTAGTTCTTCTTCATCATATCACCATGCTTATTCCCTTCACAGTACTTGTCACTCTCTGTCATTATCCTGTTCATTTATTTATCTATGTGTTTATTATCTGTCTTCTTCTACCAAGTAAGCACTTTGAGACTAAGATCCTTCCTTGCTTACTTGTTCATCATTATGCCAAAAACATTGAATAGCACCTAGCATATTGTAGGTAGTTAATAAAAATTGTTGAATGAATAAATGAGTGAATTTGTTTGTCTTGCTTATCAGGCTATGAGATCTATAAGGACTGGACCAAAATATGTTTTGCTCGTTACTATATCCCCACACACAGAGGATGTACCTAATGGATGAGTACTGAATAAAAATGAAAGAAAAATAGTAAGTCAAGGGGCACGGTTAAAAATCTAAGAGGCTGAACCATTTTGACCAGATAGTAGTTAACTATAGCAGCATCCTCTGTCTGTGCTTTGTGAGACTGCATCTAGCTCTGAAGGGACCACGAAAATGCTGGTGCAATGCGAGTTTCCCAAAGACCTTGCCAGTCCATAAGAGCATTCCGAGTCACCTGAAGACTCCTAAGATTTCAGGATTTAGTCCCATTATCTGCATAATGCTTGTCCTCAGGTCCGATGCTCCCTTTGGTATTTCTGAGAGTCAACAGCGGGTGTCTTACTTGTCATCAGAAACAAATCTAGCCCCATGGGATATCACATTTCTTTTCCAAGGGTCACCACTGCTCTCCCGGATCCTATTCCTCCAAGCGTTTCATTCTTCCACAAACCCTGCTGCTGCTCCACTGAGCAAAAAGGACTTGACATTACTCTGTGTGGTTCTTAAAAGTTTGTAGCACTAAAACCTGGTGATTCCTGACAAACTGGAGTTACCTCTCTCCCCTTTGTAACTTTCAATCTGAGAGGTCAAAAACAATGCAGTGTGTGTGTTCCTTACTGTTTTATGGAGTGTTCACCAATGCTCCGTCAGTTTTTACTTATAGCCATCACTTGGCCTAGGCCTCAGACATGAATGTATGTGACTGGGCTGGGAACTAGGCTATGCTCAGAATCTCTGTTCTCCTTTGATGACTACAGGTTTGTTACGGGGATCTCATTGCTCCTCCCTCCTTCCACCCCCAGGTTGCCTTCTCTCCTGGGAGACTCTGCAGCCCCCCTTCAATTTGACTTCTGTCAGAGTATCTCACAAATTCACCCCAAATGCCTTGTAGCCCAAGCAGGAGACAAAGCTCGAGCTCTTTCCCATAGGTTCTTCAGGCACCAGGAAATAGGCTGGCTTCACCAATTCCCCAGACATGCTCGGACAGGCCTGAACCTGTGGGAATTACAGCCCAGGTTCAAATTGAAACTCTGCTATCCTGTTGCACAAGAAAATCTTCAAATGAACTCAGCAGTGACAAACCTTCAAATCACATACAGCCACCCTACACCCTTGGCAACAAAGGCAGCCAGCAGCAACAGAGGCCATGAGGGGGCAGCAACAGCAATTTAAAGGCCACCAAAAGGAATACAGAAGCCAATCACCACACAGGATATTCTGCCAAGGTCAAGAAGGAACTTGGGATTTCAACAATTCTGCTGACATTCCTCTATGATACTCTTCAAACTGGGGACAAGAATTACATGTTAATATATATCTATAGACTGGAAGGATATAAACAGCATTAAAATTGTTGCTATATTTGGATGATGGAATTGTGGTGCTTTTTCTAAATAAAGTTTAGTTTTCACAATTAAAGGACAAGGGAAAAAAGTGAAGATTGCTGTTATATATCTGTGAGCCTGACTATACTAAGATCAGCAGCATAGCAACCTCCTGTTCAAACCAAGGATTAATAGTCAGTTCCCTCTAATCCCTCATTCAGCTTGTGAACATGTGTGTTAAAAGCATAACACTGGAATAGCAGGAGATCAGTTCACAAATTCACAAGTGCAAGAACCATCATATTTGTTTATAATCTACAAATCACTTGAAATCCAACTTCATGCCCCATTCTTATAGGCTGGTGGGAAATTCAGTAGTAGTTGGGGCTCCACCTACCCAAGGCTGTACCTTGTATCTTGTGTATCACCAAGACTTTGGAGGGCCCCGGTCATTAATCATTTGCTCCCACTGGTTACTGCTGAACTGCCAGGACATTTCCAGGGGATCTGCTGCTTTGGTCCACATTCAGGGCCTTGGAACCATCAGTAAGGCTGATAGTATCTGTGCTGGAGGTGTGACCTTCTGAATGCCCCCAGAAAGAAGCCAGTTCCTCCAGGGCTTTTGCCACCTCTTACCTCTGAGCGCCTGAAATACTAAGGGACTGGTCACCTGCTTGGAATGAATAATTCTGAAAAAAGCCATCAACATTAATATCTAGAGAACATTTATAACAACTAAAACATAATTAACTTTGCAACACAGAGCTGCGATAAACATAATAAGCAATATTCTGAAATTCTAAAATAATTTCTGTAGATTAAATATAAGGCATGAAATGATTAAAGTCTTTTTCTATCTACCTATCTATCTATCTATCTATCTATCCTATTTAAAATTATCTTCTGTTGTGTCCCCCATGAGTGGCCCAATTTAACTTGTTATCTGAATACATAAAGTAGCTCAGGACCTTTCTTCAGTTAGTTAAGAAAAAAATTTAATACATGATTTTATTCTAATATTTTGGGGCCTGAAACTTCCTTCTTACATAATTAAATGTGCATCTTTTAGTGATAAGAGCAATGTCCCAATGTTTTCATATTATTATTTCAAAGCTTCTTAAGAATTTCACTCACCTTGAACCTGCAGATGTGGCAAGGTATTCACCTGGGGAAAAAGTCACCCGCCCACAGCCTCTTGCACAAACATATGTGCACACAGGTCTGATTAGAGTTCCACTTGCGCCATGAACATCCAGGATAGTGACTCTAGCATCTGTCAGAGGCTCGCTCTTTGCTTTATCTGATAGGGCACGGTTGCACAGGGAATGTCCAGCTGCCAGACTAGTCCTGTCAGAATGGAACTCACAGACGCCTCAGGGGAAAAAAGGGAGCAACAAGTCCCTTTCCTCTAAAAACAGTCAAAGTGAGAAAAACTAAGAGGCTCCTTCCACATCAACTCTGTAGATGAATGCAGGCAGGAGAGGAGACTGAAGAAAAGCAGACAGTGGTAAAATGGCAATGTTTATTTTGATAACATAGGTATCTTATAGAAAATAAGTCATCTGATTTTTTAAAAATGGAAAGAGAAAGAAAAAGAAACAGGAATTCAAGGGGGAAAATATAGCACTCTTACATTAGTGAGTGAAATTGATGAGGTTAAAAAAAGTAAGTTTCTCTGGAATAGTACATTAATAAAGTTTCAATATTTAACAGTTGGTGATTTAGAATTCTGAATTATCGTCATTGGGAAAGAAATGTATCTTACTATACAATCACATCAAATAAAACCATATCAATATGTAATGATAATAGTAATAATAGTAACCAGTCCTAATTTCCTGAAGGAAATATCAAGAGTGAAACCAAAAATGGTAATGTTTTATACTTGTAAATAACTTTATAATTTTCAAAGTGCTTTCACTTAAATGGTCTCATTTGACCTCATATCAGTTTATGACATAGGCAGCATAATTTTTTTTCATCATTTTGCCGGTAGGAGATTGAAGCCTAGACCAGTTTAGTAACTTTCCCTGGGTTATATGTCTGAGAAACAGCAAAACTAGGACTAGAGCTCTGGACTTGGCTTCCCAGCCCATTTGTATTTCTAATGGAATGATCACTCACAGCTCTACAGTTTCTGTCACCAAGAATAGCCATTAATTTCCAGAGTTGAGTAAAACTCATCCATGGAGAGGTATAATTTGCAGTACTTGTCCATACCTGATTGATGCATTTTCTGTTGATCTCTTTTCATGTGCTGTTAAAATACTATGTGAATCAACTTAATAAACAGCTCAGCTCATAACTTTCGTTTGGGTGCTCCAAGAGCCTTACTCCTCAGTCGTAGCTTGGTTGGCAGATGGCTGAGTGTACCCTATGAAGAGCAGCGCTTCCACCTACTCCACCCTTTGACCCAGTTTCTACCAGGAGTTGGCACCATAGCTATTATATTGCATGTATTGCGGAAGTCTTGAGTTTGCTTTAAACCTGTGTCAGCAATTTTCAACAAGGCTATTTAATTCACTTTGAAAAGGGCAGAAGTAGGAAGACAGATATGCAAGGACATTGTCAGGTTTATTCTCTTCCTCACCTATTTCCTAGATCCATCCCTTTCCATCCAGGCCCAGGAGTAAATGTGCAGATGGGTTAGGCTGGAGACTATATGGGTCATATAGACCTTGCGAGGGCCATGTAAATGTCAGCTCTGAATGATCCTCAGAAGCCATGGAAGCTCCACATATGATTCTGTTCCATGGAGAACATCCTGCTTCACTTGGAACGTTCTGGATACCCTGGGTCCCCTTTATGATCAGAAAAGGTCCACTCCTAACATTTGTGAGCTCCAGGGCAGGAGTACAAATAGAGGCCCATATATCAGATGTCTAAATATTTAAACATTATAGGTCAGGCTAACAAGCTATAAAATGAAATATCTTCTCCCCTCCCACTGCAACAATGGTACATCCATCATAATAAAGTGAATTACAGATCTTCCTTGACTTAAAATGCAGTTGTGTCCCAGTAAACTCATAGCAAATTGAAAATACCATAAGTGGAAAGTATGTTTAATACACCTAACCTACTGAACATCATAGCTTAGCCTAGCCCACCTTAAATGTGCTCAGAACACTTACATTAGCCTACAGTCAGCAGAATCATCTAACACACAGCCAATTTTATAGTCAAGTGTTGAATATCTCATGTAACTTATTGAATACTGTACTGGAAATGAAAAACAGAGTGATTGGATGGGTACAGAATGGTTGTAAGTGTACCTGTTGTTTACTCTCCTGATTGCGGGGCTGACTGGGA
This sequence comes from Ceratotherium simum simum, assembly GCF_057802395.1. Classification (NCBI taxonomy): domain Eukaryota; kingdom Metazoa; phylum Chordata; class Mammalia; order Perissodactyla; family Rhinocerotidae; genus Ceratotherium; species Ceratotherium simum. The sequence goes on along the minus strand of NC_141918.1, from coordinate 6,096,046 downwards.
GATGTGGCTCACTGCTGCTGCCCAGTGTCATGAGTGTATCCTACTGTATATTGCTAGCCCGGGAAAAGATCAAAATTCAAAATCTGAAGTGTGGTTTCTACCAAATGCCTATCACTTTCACACCATCATAAAGTCGAAAAATCCCAAGTCAAAACATCGTTAGGTCGGGAACCGTCTGCATATGTTTAAAGCTATGGTTGTTTGTTACTGATAGTTGGCAAAATAGAAAAGATATTTGAATTTAATTATTATTCTACACTTTAGGGATTTTGTTGATGAGTCTGCGATGTTTGGGTGAATAATAACATAAAAGAATATAATTTATAAGTTATTTATAAATTGACTCATTCCATGAATTTATTTTTCTTACTTTCATTAGAAAAAGATCACTTATATTGCTTTAATTAACATTTCTACATGATTTGTGCTATATTGACAGTAAAGAGCTAAAGGACTAAAAATTGGGCCGGCCCCGTGGCTTAGCGGTTGGGTGCGCGTTCTCCGCTTCTGGCGGCCCGGGTTCGGATCCCGGGCGCGCACCAACGCGCTGCTTGTCCGGCCATGCTGGGGCCGCGTCCCACATACAGCAACTAGAAGGATGTGCAGCTGTGACATGCAGCTATCTACTGGGGCTTTGGGGGAAAAATAAATAAATAAATATTTAAAAAAAAAAAAGGACTAAAAATTAACTGTAACTATATTCAAAGAGTACAAAATTTGAATACATTTTCATTAAAAAATTAAAATAAATATAAGAATTAAAATTATTTTACATATATTTTTTCAAAAAATTATTTTCTTCTAAAATATTCAAAATGATATATTAAAATTAAAATTCAAAATACAAATTCTAATTAATGCATATGACAAATTTTAATCAAAACTATTTAAGGTTGAATTTTGAAATTCATTTTTTTATTTAATTAAATCTTATTAGACATTTTCATGAAAATAAAATTATTCACAATTCTAGCATTGAATGTCCCCCTAATTGTTAAAATAAAGAATCAGTATCACACTTTATACATATTATGTCTAGATCAACATTGTCCAATAGGAATATAGTGCAAGCCACATGTAACTTTTAACTTTTTACATTAAAAGCTTTTCTACATTAGAAAAATTTTGAAGTAAACATTTTAAAAATTGTTAAAATTAATTTTCATAATATATTTTATTTAATCCAACATATTCCAACATATAATCAATACAAAACAATTAATGAAATCTTGGACATTTTTTTTCACACTAAGTCTTCAAAATTCAGTGTATGTTACACTTATAGCACTTCTTAGTTGGACTAGCTATGTTTCATATTCCCAATAGCCACATGTGGCTAAGGCCACCATATTAGACAGCGAGTATTCTTCAGTTGCTATGTAAACTGTTACAAATACCACATTAATTGGTGAGGGCCTTTGGACCCACAGATTGAAACACAAAAGGAAGCAAGAAAGTGGATGCTACACACTACTGGGAATGATGTTAAGAGGAAGAACTCGACATGTTAATTAATTTGTCTTTCTCTTTCATAAGGACTTCTACCACTCAAATCCGTTGAAGCAGTGTCCATGTCCAGTGCTGGCAGTGGCACAACCCATAAACCTTCCTGGGTGCAGGTGCCTTTTGTTTCAAAGGACATAGAACAAGAGGTTTGGAGAACTTCTTGGATTCTCCTTGGGGCCTGAATGGGGTTAGGAACCAGAGTGGATGTTTAGGGTTATGGATCACACTGTGCAGTACTGAGCACCAGACAATGAGTAACAGAGATCCAATGTGTTCGTTAACAAAATTCATCTATTGGTGAGTTTGTGAAAATGGGGGTCCGGGGAGGAGCTGTTCTTGCCCTGCTATGATGGAGGTACAGCCCCAGATCCCGCCTGGCTTTGCAGGAGCACATCGGAATAGGAAGGGACTGAGCTAGACCGTGAATCCTGGATCACACTAGTTTCTCAGAGTGTTGAGAGTTAACTGAAGTGTCTGGCATGAGGGTATTCACTGGTTTGTATTTTCCCCTATGTTGTGCTTTTTGAAGCATTGGCTTCATGTCAACATTAAATTTGAAAAAAGCAAGAATAGAAGAGAGGAAGATACCTTTTAACAGATGCATAACAAATAATGACTTTGATCCAACCTCCCTTACCAACCCCTGATCTCTCTCTCACACATACACATACATCCCTTACCATACTCACATATATATCAATAACTCCAGGGGGAAAAGTATTATTTTATTGCTTTTATGCTTTTGTTTTTTAAAATATATATATGATAAAACATGAACAACGAGTAACAGTTTGTTATGGTGGTAAGAGAGAATGCTCAGATTGTAGGAAATGTACAGCCTCTCAATAAATAGCTGCTCACTCTGGTTCCACATCTTGTGTTAGTCACCATCAGAAGAAAAACACATGATTCTAGGTTGAGGAGAATTCAGAGCTAATCAAGCCCTTTGCATTTACGACTGTCTCGTTTCCTTTAACTCTTTCTTCAAAGATCACTTTCTTGATTAGGCGTTTTCTGAGCATCATATTTTCAATTCAATCACCAAGTACCCCGCCCCACCCCAACTCCTGCATTGCCTATTCACCCTCCCTGATTCATCCTTCTCCACGGCATTTATCAATACCTGAAATACTGTAGATTTTACTTATTTAATTTTTCATATCCTCCACTGAAATCCTCCACAACAATGAGAATTATTGTCCAGTTTGTTCACTGCTATATCCCTAGAACCTAGAACAGGGCCTAATATAACGGAAGCTACTGAATGAACATTTATTGAATGACTCAATCAGTGGGGTTTGTTGTTCTGGCACTAGGTAGCAATCATCCTTCACTTTTCCCAACTAAAATTGAAGTCACGTGCCACCTGTGAAAACAGGATAAACCTCTAAAATATTCAGGAACATGGTAAAAGAAAGTAGTGGACTGGCAAAATGGAAAGAATATTAGACTAGTAGTTAGAAATCTTCGTTTTCATCTTATCTAAGCCACTACCCAGCACCGTGATTTTGGGCAAGTCAGTTAACTTCTCTAACGTTTAACCTCAGCCAGTTCTATACTTTAAGAGAACACATTTTTTAAAAAACAAAAAACAAATTCTATCCTATTTTGCAAAGTTAGTATGTTCCAACCGGCAGAAAGATGTTATCTATAGTTAATAATGGTGGAATCTCTTGCATACAAAATTTATATATATTAACTAACCAAAACATCGATTGTAAATCCTGTTTGTTTAATTTTTATAAAATTGATCAAAACTTTAAATCTAGAAAAACCTGAAATAAATTATTTTTAAGTTTAAAAAGAGAAACATGTATAGCCATCTTCATATATCTCTTTTTAGGTCCCAGCTTTCACTATTCTGCGTTTTTTGTTTTTTTTTTTTGTGAGGAAGATCAGCCCTGAGCTAACATCCATGTTAATCCTCCTCTTTTTGCTGAGGAAGACTAGCTCTGAGCTAACATCTATAGCCAGTCCTCCTCCTTTTTTTCCCCCACAGCCCCAGTAGATAGTTGTGTGTCATAGTTGCACATCCTTCTAGTTGCTGTATGTGGGATGCGGCCTCAGCATGGCAGGAGAACTGGTGTGTCGGTGCGCGCCCGGGATCCAAACCCGGGCCGCCAGTAGTGGAGCGCGCACACTTAACCGCTAAGCCATGGGGCCGGCCCTATTCTGCGTTTTTAAATATTAAAATACCTGGCAATCTAAAAATTGCTTTTATCATGAGTCACCAGTTTTTTAGTTGCTTTTTTTTTTTAATCTTGGATGTGGAAGACTATATTTGGTTTTAACATTATTAATTTATTCATTTTCACTCTCCACGCTCTCTGGGCATTCAAAAAATTTTTGAATTTTAACGCCCATGACTGCACTTGGAATGCACATGCTCCGTTAACTGCTGCTAGCCTTCTAACTCTTCCTAAGTAGTCAAATATCTAGATACAAAGATGCAGAGTCTATTCTGACTTAGTAGTTAGAGATATTTGTGGAGTTTCAGTAAATTGGGCTATTCAGTGATCTAAAGCCCTAAAGTACAAACACTTATCAAGCATCTGTGTCATGTTTGCTGATGTCCCATTGGCTAAAGCTGACATGTGGCCAAATCCAGAGTCAATCTGAAAGGGAACCCACAAGAGCATGGATACTGGGAGGAATGATTCATGGGCGTTAATGTGACAGTCTACCACAAGATCATTGAATACCTTAATATATAATTATCTTAACTATTAAAATGGGAGCATATTTTGTCAATTAAAGATATTAACCTCAATGCATGGATCTTATTTTATATATTTAGTATTTGCATTTAATTATATTATTTCCATTTATTATCAATATTATTTTTGTGTTTCATTGAATTCATAGACTTTTTTAACAACATTGCTTTTTCCTTTCTTACATTACTTCTGAATTTCATTAAATGTAATCAATTAATTTAACAATATCATCATAACAATTATGTGGTGAGTCAAATGTTTTATTAGTAATTTAAATTTTTTCTTTAGTAAACAAAGTTAAGCAAATGAAGGGATCAAGGAAGGGTTAATATTTTAAACTATTTTTATGGATGAGTTCCAAATTTTAAAATAGTATGTGAAAAAACCTCAAAAACCAACTGCATATGTCACACAAAACATATCTACAGACTGAATTGGGCCCAAGAGCTATCAGTTTACAAACTCTGGCTCAAAATAAAAGTAAACGCTAAAATTAGTATTTTAGCATAACAAGCCAAAATTTTGCTCCATGCTAAGTGGTCCAGATAGGTCTTAAGAGAGTTTAGAATGTTAATGTTTTCCACCATCTGCTGTTTTCAAAATTAAATCCTCAACCTAATTTGGAAAAAAGATCAGCCATACAGCAGACTGTTACAGAATTATATATATATTCATTAGTGATAAGCATAAAATCGGTTTAATTTAGTTATACGGTTAAAATGCTGTTCAAGAAAACTCGAATGCCAGTCTTTTAGCCAGAATGACTTTAATTCAGTGCCAATTGATAGAAGTTGGCTAAATCAGGCCCATTTTATGATTACTGGTAATCACTTTGGGGAGGCAGAAATGGTATGTGTAGGACCCTGCTACTCAAAAGTGTGGTCTGCAGACCAACAATGTCAACATTACCTAGGAACTTGTTAGAAATGCAAAACCTTAGGCATCATGCCAGATATACTGAATTGGAATCTGCAATTTAACAAGATTCCCAGAGGCTTGTGTGCGCATTAAAGTTTGAGAAGCACCTGCCGATGATATGTTTCTTGGTTAAAAGGTAACTCGTTCAAAGGACTAGGAAGGACATCATCAGTGAGCTCTTGATGGCGGAGATGAAGGGTGAGCACCTGGAACAGGGGGCTGGCTCTGGCCTTAATGAGGGCACAGACGTTTCAATTGGCCATAGAGCCCCATGGAAAGTTTTGCCATGGACCCCATGCAAATTTGTTATGCTACTGCTCCTCAAGCAACTGAGAACTATTTCCACATGAATGCCAGTTTCCTGAGAGGATACAGAATCTCCCCAAAATACTTGATGTCAATATGTTTTGCTGAAACTAACTCCCAAAACTTGCACTAGCATTTCATTTTTTGACTCAACCCGATAGTTTCCCTGACAGCTTTGTGAAGAGGAGCTGTGTAGCAGCTTTCTGCTGCCGTTTTAGAGACATGGTACCACGTAGTACTACTTATGTGGCATCGTTTCAGCCCCTTGCTGCAGGAGGCACGTGGCATCCAAGATGGTCCCATCATTGGTCATGTTAACTTGATCATTTGGTTAAGATACTATCTGCCAATTTTCCATCATAAAACTTCTTTTTCACCTCTGTAATTAATGTGATCTGTGGAGTGATGTTTCAGATTGTGTGAATAGCCTGTTCCTTAACTATCCTTCAGCCAATAATTTTAGCCTTCATTGATAATTCTAGCCAGAATCAATTACTATGGCAGTTGGAAAATCATGGCTTTTTTACTCTTATTGTTTCTTCTACATTCATTAGTGAGCATTTGTGTCAAAAGATACAAAGATGTCGCTCATTTACATTACTTTTATGGAAGTTGTAGGAATTTTATCTTGCTGCCTCAGATATCAGCTACTTCCACTCATGTCTTCTTGTTCTATAATAATTTAAAGCCTGTGGAATAGGAAGCACTAAGTTGGAAATACCAAAATACCGAGTATGGTGGCGTTAGCTTCTTCTTACTACTCACCTGCAGTTTTACAGGATACGTGCCATTTCTGCTGCATGAGATCAAGAACAGACGCTCTAACATTCACAGCCAGTCAGGGCATATTTCAGAATTGATACATTTCAAGCAATCACTGCCTGGTTCTAGTTGTTTTGTAGTCACACTGTTTTATTTTTTGCCGCCTTATTCTTTCTAACTTTGTTATTATTCAGCTTTAGTCTTGAGCTCCCACTTTCCTACTCAGAGGAAATGTCTGCTGACTTACATCTGTAATGCTACAAAATTTTTGAATAAAATGCTTAAATATTGATTATAGTGAATAGAGATTTTTATAAATATTCATCATAAAGTATTTCCTAGCTAGTAAATTAGTAAAGCTCAGTGCATTGTAATAACAAGCTTTGTGGTGCTTTGGGCTTATTTAGTTTTGCCAAATGATTATCAGGAGAGTGGAGAGTGGCACTGGTGATTACACAAGAGCTAGGATGCCTGGTGTGCATGTGTGTAGGGCTGGTGGCTATTCCCGCCCCAACCTGCAATCCTGCCAAGTTAACAGGCCGGAAAGAGATTGTGACATATTGCTTTAGTCTATATTTTCTAGATAAATCTATCATATTGACTTATCCGTCCATCCATCTATTCATTCAACATTTGCCATCTACATTGAATATCTACTCATCCAGGCGATATTCATAGTACCACAGATACGAAGATGAATATGATAAGTATATTACTATGTAGGAATAAATCCTCCTCTAGGGCCTTCTGTCTTTTCTTTTTTTTTAATTATTTTATTGAGGTCATAATGGTTAATAACATTGTGTAATTTCAGGTGTACATTGTTATATATCACTTTCTGTGTAGACTATGTTGTGCTCACCACCAATAGACTAGTTTTTATCCATCACCATACATATGTGCCCTTTACCCCTTTCACCCACCCCCCTCACTCACTTCCCCCCTGGTAACCACTAATCTCTTCTTTTTATCTATGTGTTTGTTTATCTTCCACAGATGAGTGAAATCACACAGTATTTGTCTTTCTCTGTCTGACTTATTTTCTTAACATAATACCCTCAAGGTCCAACCTTGTTGTTGTAAATGGGATGATTTTGTCTTTTTTTTATGGCTGAGTAGTATTCCATTGTATATATATACCCCATCCTCTTTATTCATGCATCAGTTGAGAGACACTTGGGTTGCTTCTGTGTCTTGGCTATAGTGGATAATGCTGCAATGAACATAGAGGTGCATAAGCCTCTTTGGATTATTGATTTCAGGTTCTTTGGATAAATACCCAGTAGTGGGATAGCTGGATCATAAGAAATTTCTATTTTTAACTTTTTGAGGAGTCTCCATACTGTTTTCCATAGAGGCTGCACCAGTTTGCATTCCCACAAGCAGTGTATGAGGGTTCCCTTTTCTCCACATCCTCTCCAACATTTGTTATTTTTTGTCTTGGTAATTATAGCCATTCTGAAGGGTATAAGGTGATATCATATTGTAGTTTTGATTTGCATTTCCCTGATGATTAGTGATGTTGAACATCTTTTCATATGCCTGTTGGCCATCTCTATATCTTCCTTGGAAAAATGTCTGTTCATATTCTCCGCCCATTTTTTGATTGAGTCGTTTGTCTTTTTGTTGTTGAGTTGTATGAGATCTTTATATATTTTAGAAATTAACCCCTTGTGGGATATATGATTTGCAGATATTTTATCCCACTTTGTGGGTGTCTTTTTGTTTTGTTCATGGTTTCCTTTGCCTTGCAGAAGCTTTTTAGTCTGATGTAGTCCCATTTGTTTATTTTTTCTTTTGTTCCCCTTTCCAGAGTAGACATGGTATTTGAAAAGATGCTGCTAAGACCAGTGTCAAAGAGTGTATTTCCTATGTTTTCTTCTAAGTGTTTTATGTTTTCATGTGTTACATTCAAGTCTTTAATCCATTCTGAGTTAATTTTTGTGTAAGTTGTAAGATAATGGTCTACTTTCATTCTTTTGCACATGTCTGTCCAGTTTTCCCAACACCATTTATTGAAAAGACTTTCCTTTATCCATTGTCTATTCTTGGATCTTTTGTTGAAGTTTAGCTGTACATAGATATGTGGTTTTGTTTCTGGGCTTTCAATTCTGTTTGATTTATCTGTGTGTCTGTGTTTGTGCCAGTACCATGCTGTTTTGATTACTATAGCTTTGCAGTGTATTTTGAAGTCAGGGATTGTGATGCCTCCAGCTTTGTTCTTTTTCCTCAGGATTGCTTTAGCTATTCAGGGTCTTTTGTTGTACCAAATAAATTTTAGGATTCTTTGTTCTATTTCCATGAAGAATGTCATTGGGATTCTGATTGGGATTGCATTGAATCTGTAGATTGCTTTAGGTACTATGGACATTTTAGCTATGTTTATTCTTCCAATCCATGAGCATGAAATATCTTTCCATTTCTTTATGTCTTCTTCAATTTCTTTCAATAAGGTCTTATAGGTTTCAGTGTATAGGTCTTTCACCTCCTTGGTTAAATTTATTCCTGGATATTTTATTCTTTTTGTTGCTATTGTAAATGGGATTGTATTCTTGACTTCTCTTTCTGCTAGTTCATTGTTAGTGTATAGAAATGAAACTGATTTTTGTAAGTCGATTTTGTACCCTGCAACCTTGCTGTAGTTGTTGATTATTTCTAATAGTTTTCTGGTGGATTCTTTAGGATTTTCTATATAGAGAATCATATCAGCCACAAACAGCAAGAGTTTCACTTCTTCCTTTCCTATTTGGATACCTTTTATTTTATTTTTTCCTAATTGCTTTGGCCAAAACCTCCAGTACTATGGTGAATAAGAGTGGTAAGAGTGGGCACACTTGTCTTGTTCCTGTGCTCAGAGGGATGGCTTTCAGTTTTTTACCATAAAGTGTGATGTTGGCTGTGGGTTTGTCATATATGGCCTTTATTATGTTGAGGTGCTTTCCTTCTATACCCATTTTGTTGAGAGTTTTTATCATAAATGGATGTTGCATCTTGTCAAGTGCTTTCTCTGCATCTATTGAGATGATCATGCAATTTTTATTCCTCATTTTCTTAATGTGGTGTATCACACTGATTGATTTGTGGATGTTGAACCATCCCTGCATCTCTGGTATAACTCCTACTTGATCATGGTACCTGATCCTTTTAGTGTATTGCTGTATTCAGTTTTGCCAATATTTTGTTGAGGATTTTTGCAGCTATGTTCATCAGTAATATTGGCCTATAATTTTTCTTCTTTGTGTTGTCCTTGTCTGGTTTTGGTATCAAGGTGATGTTGGCCTCATAGAATGAGTTGAAAGTGTTCTGTCTTCTTGAATTTTTTGAATAGTTTGAGAAGGATAGATCTTAAATCTTCTTTAAATGTTTGGTAGAATTGTCCAGAGAAGCCATCTGATCCTGGACTTTTGTTTTTTGGGAGGTTTTTGATTACTGCTTCAATCTCTTTACTTGTGATTGGTCTATTCAGATTCTCTACTTCTTCTTGATTCAGTTTTGGGAGGTTGTATGATTCTAAGAATTTATCCATTTCTTCTAGATTGTCCAATTTGTTGATGTATAGTTTTTCATAGTATTCTCTTATAATCCTTTGTATTTCTGTGGTATCCATTGTAATTTCTCCTCTTTCATTTCTAATTTTATTTATTTGAGCCTTCTCTCTTTTTTTCTTAGTGAGTCTGGCTAAGGGTTTGTCAATTTTGTTTATCTTCTCAAAGAACCAGCTATTTGTTTCATTGATCCTTTCTACTGTTTTTTTGTTTTGCTTTGTTTTGTTTCAATTTCATGTATGTCTGCTCTAATTTTTATTATTTCCCTGCTTCTGCTGACTTTGGGCTGTTTTTTCTTCTTTTTCTCCTTCTTTTGGGTGTAGTTTAAGATTACTCATTTGAGATTTGTCTTGTTTGTCGAGGTGGGCCTGTATTGTTTTGAATTTCCCTCTTAAAACCACTGTTGCTGCATACCATATGAGTTGGTATAGTGTATTTTCATTTTCATTTGTCTCCAGGTATTTTTTGATTTGTCCTCTGATTTCTTCATTGATCCAGTTGTTGTTCTGTAGCGTGTTGTTTAGTCTCCACATATTTGCGACTTTCTCAGCTTTTTTCTTGTAGTTGATTTCTAGTTTCATAGCATTGTAGTCAGAAAAGATGCTTGATGTGATTTCAACCTTCTTAAATTTATTGAGGCTTCCCTTGTTTCCCAACATATGGTCTATCTCTGAGAATGTTCTGTGTGCACTTGAGAAGAATGTGTATTCTGCTGTTTTTGGGTTGAATGTTCTAGATACATCTGTTGAGTCCATCTGGTCTAGATTTTCATTTAAGTCCACTATTTCCTTGTTGAATTTCTGTCTGGATGACCTATCCATTGATGTAAGTGGGGTGGTGAGGTGGCCTCCTATTATTGTGTTGCTGTCAGTTTCTCTCTTTAGGTCTGTTAATAGTTGCTTTATAGAGTTGGGTGCTCCTGTGTTAGGTGCATGTATATTCATAAGTGTTATGTCCTCCTGGTGGAATGTCCCTTTTATCATTATATATTGCCCCTCTTTGTCTCTTATTGTCTTTTTTATCTTTAAGTGTGTTTTGTCTGATATAAGCATGGCAACACCTGCTTTCTTTTGCTTGCCATTTGCTTGGAGTATCATCTTCCATCCCTTCACTCTGAGCCTGTGTTTGTCTTTAGAGCTGAGATGTATTTCCTGGAGGCAGCATATTGTTGGGTCTTGTTTTTAATCCATCCAGCCCACTCTATCTTTTGATTGGAGAATTCAATCTATTTACCTTTAGAGTGATTATTGATCTATGAGGGCTTAACACTGCTATTTTATCTCTTCTTTTCCCGTTGTTCTATATTTCCATTGTTTCTCTTCCCATGTATTTCTGACTGCTATCTCAGTTTGGCAGTTTTATGTGATGGTTTTCTCTTTATTTATGATTTGTGTCTCTGCTTTGATTTTTTCTTTAGTGGTTACCATGAGGTTTGTATAAGATATCTCATAAATGAGATAGGCCATTTTCTGATAGCCTCTTATCTCCCTTAGCCTAAGCATGTTCCATCCCTACCCTCGTCCCCTTCTGAGTTATTTTTCTCACGATGTATTCTGTTGTGTGTTGTGAGTTTGTTACTAAATTGAAGTGTTTATAGTTACTTTTGATGCTTTCCTTCCTTTTGTCTTTTATGTTATAATTAATTGTTTGCTAACCTGTTCTGATAGAGAGCTGCAATTTTCTGATTTTGTCTATTTATCTCCTTGCTCAAAGCTTTGTAAACTTTTGCCTTTTTGTTTCAGGTATGAGGTTATCCTTGATCATTTCTTGTAAGGGAGGTCTAGTGGTGATGAACTCCCTCAGATTTTGTTTATCGGGGAAAGCTTTTATTTCTCCATGGTATCTGAAGGATAGTTTCGCTGGATAGAGTATTCTTGGCTGAAAGTTTTTGTCTTTCAGTATTTTTAATGTATCATTGCGTTCTCTCCTAGACTGTAAGGTTTCTGCTGAGAAGTCTGCTGAAAGCCTGATACAGGTTCCTTTGTAGTTTTTCTTCTGTCTTGCTGCCCTTAATATTTTTTCTTTGTCTTTTGCCAGTTTTAATATTATGTGCCTTGCAGAAGGTCTTTTCATGTTGATATAATTAGGAGTTCTACTGGTTTCATGTACTTGTAAGTCCAGTTCCTCTCCCAGGTTTGAGAAGTTCTCAATTGTTATTTCTTTGAACAAGCTCTCTGCTCCTTTCTCCCTCTGGAATGTCTATAGTCCTTATATTATTTTTCCTAATTGAGTCAGATATTTCTCAAAGAATTTCTTCATTTTTTTAAAATCTTAGTTTTCTCTCCTCCTCTATCTAAAATATTTCTATATTTCTGTCCTCTAATTCACCAATTCTGTCCTCAATAACATCAACTCTATTTTTTATAGTTTCTAGATTATTTTTTATCTCATTAATTGTTTTCTTCATATCCAGAATTTCTGGGTTTTTTTATAGCTTCAATCTCTTTGGTGAAGTATTCCTTCTGCTCATTAATTTTATTCCTGAACTCATTGAACTGTCTTTCTTAGTTTTCTTGTAACTCATTCAGTTTTGTTGGTTTTTTTTTTCACTGTTTAACACATTTTTTAATTGTGAAATTTTTGTTGTACATTATTGTTTGTCAGTCACCATATAAATGCATGCCTCCACCTGTTATGCCCACCTCCAACCCCCCTTGCCCCTAGTAACAACCAAACAGTTCTATCTGTCCATGTGTTGGTTTATCTTCCACATATAAGTGAAATCATGAACTGTTTGCCTTTCTATTTCTCGCTTATTTCACTTAACATAATACCCTCCAGGTCCATCCACGTTGTTGCAAATGGGATGATTCTGTCTTTTTTTATGGCTGAGTAGTATTCTGTTGTATATATATACCACATCTTTATCCAATCATCAGTCAAGGGATGCTTGGGTTGCTTCCATGTCTAGGCTATAGTGAATAATGGGGCAATGAGCACAGGGGTGCATAAGCCTCTTTGGATTGTTGATTTCAGGTTCATTGGGTAGATACCCAGTAGTGGGATAGCTGAATCATAAGGTATTTCTATTTTTAATTTTTTGAGGAATCTCCATACTGTTTTCCATAGAGGCTGCACCAGTTTGCATCCCCAAGAGCAGTGGATTAGGGTTCCCATTTCTCCACAGCCTCTCCAACATTTGTTGTTTTTTGTCTTGGTGATTATAGCCATTCTAACAAGTGTAAGAGGATATCTTAGTGTGGTTTTGATTTGTATTTCCCTGATGATTAGTGATGTTGAGCATCTTTTCGTGTGCCTATTGGCCATCTGTATATCTTCTTTGGAGAAGTGTCTGTTCATTTCCTCAGCCCATTTTTTTATTGAGTTCTTTGTTTTTTTTTTGTTGTTCAGTTGCATAGGTTCTTTATATATTATGGAGATTAATCCCTTGTCGGATATATGGTTTGCAAATATTTTTCCCCAGCTGGTGAGTTGCCTGTTCATTTTGATGCTGGTTTCATTTGCCTTGTAGATGCTCTTTAATCTGATGAAGTCCCACTTGTTTATTTTTTCTTTTGCTTCCCTATCTGAGTAGACATGGAATTCGAGAAGATCCCTTTATGGCTGATGACAAATAGTGTACTATCTATATTTTCCTCCAGTAGTTTTATAGTTGAATGTCTCACCTTCAGATCTTGGATCCATATTGAGTTAATTTTTGTGTATGGTGAAAGAAGATGGTCTACTTTCATTCTTGTGCAAGTGGCTGCCCAGTTTTCCCAACACCATTTATTGAAGAGACTTTATTTTCTCCATTGTATGTTCTTAGCTCCTTTGTCGAAGATCAGCTGCCCGTAGATGTGAGGTTTTATTTCTGGGCTTTCAATTCTGGTCCATTGATCTGTGTGTCTGTTTTTGTACCAGTACCATGCTTTTTTAATTACTATCACTTTGTAGTATGTTTTGAAGTCAGGGATTGTGATGCCTCCAGCTTTGTTCTTTTTTCTCAGGATTGCTTTAGTTATTTGGGGTCTTTTGTTACTACATATGAATTTTAGGATTCATTGTTCTATTTCCATGAAGAATATCCTTGGGATTCTGATTGGGATTGCATTGAATCTGTAGATTGCTTTAGGTAGTATGAACATTTTAACTATGTTTATTCTTCCAATCCAAGGGTGTGAAATATTTTTCCATTTCTTTATGTCATCATTGATTTCACTCAATAATGTCTTATAGTTTTCATTGTATAGGTCTTTTACTTCCTTGGTTAAATTTATTCCTAGATAGTTTATTCTTTTTGCTGCAACTGTAAAAGTGATTGTCCTCTTGAGTTCTCTTTCTGTTAGTTTGCTGTTGGTATATAGAAATGCAACTGAGGGCCAGCCCCGTGGCTTAGTGGTTAAGTGCGCGCGCTCCGCTGCTGGCGGCCCGGGTTCGGATCCCGGGCGCGCATCGACGCACCACTTCTCTGGCCATGCTGAGGCTGCATCCCACATACAGCAACTAGAAGGATGTGCAACTATGACATACAACTCTCTACTGGGGCTTTGGGGGAAAAATAAATAAAATTATAAAAAAAAAAAAAAAGAAATGCAACTGAGAGGAAGTCAAGATGGTGGCGTAAGCAGACTCTGAACTCACCTCCTCCCGTGGACATAGCCAATTTACAACTACTCATGGAAAAATTACCCCTGAGACAGAACTGAAAACAGGATAAGAGGAACTCCTGCAACAAAGGACAATCCTAATTGAGGTGGAAGAGGCAGAAACTCCCTTCTGGAGAGAAAAAACGCCACCTTCACAAGCCACCAGCTTCATGGCTGCCCGGGAGCAGCCAACAGGTACACAGCCCTCCCTGGAGGAGCAGGGCCCTGAGCCGGGGAGCGCCCCTGCTGTGGGCATTTTGTAGACCCAGCACAATTGAGACGACTGGCATAATATCTGACTTTGCCTGCTACTAAAACATTGGGGAGTACCCCAGAAAAGCTGGTTCACAAAGAAATTAAAACCAGTTCTTAAAGGGCCCACGCACAAACTCACCCATTTCAGAAAGCAACCTAAAATCACCAAAAAGAAAGGTGCATAGTGCTTTGGTGAAAAGAGACTCACCTGATAGGCCCTGAGTTCCTCTCCGTGAGAGGTGAGATCTCTCCAGGGACTGGGACATTGGCAGCAGCCATTGTTGTGGCCCAGTGTGGGCATGCTGACACAGACACCATTGGAGTTCTCCCTGGGGCCTGCTAGCCCAGGTCTGCCCCACCCACTAGAGCACCAATTTAATCCAGCTCAGCCAGGGCAGGCAGCCCACCCTAGGGACTGGCCCCACCCAACAACAAGCCCTTAGGCAACTTGTGGGCCTGCATAGATTGGTGACTGGATTCTCTGCAGCCTGGCAACTGAGCCCACTTCAGTGGGGCAGGGCATGCACAGGGAGTGGGTGGAGAGTGTGGGGCGGTGGTGGCATGTGTGGGGTTCCTGCCATGGAGAGACTGGGTCCACTTTGGGAGGTTGGGGCGCTCACAAGCAGCAGGACTGTGTTGACTGTGTGTGTGGACCTGTGGGCGGCAGGGCTTGTCAGCTGCGGAAGACTTGTGCTTCTCAAAGACCCACATAGGGGGTTTGCCCCACCTTCCAAAGTGTGAAACAATTGGGTGCTCCCATGCCTGAGGCCAGCCCCACCCAGCTGTAATCCTCAGAGAGCTGACAAGAGACTTAAAGGCTGGAGGCTTATAGCAATTGTAAGGCCCTGAGCTTAACAACCTGCCACGCTGGGGGCTTACTCACTTAAAAGAAATACTGCAACACAAATGTGGTATTAGAACTTGCAGCCAACTGTGCTGGGGCTTCCCACACCTGATAAAGAGACTGAAGGGCCCACAACAACTACAAACAGTGGGGAATTACAACAGCTGACCAGGAGCATAACTCGGCCTCCTTGGATGCCACAGGGAGAGCAAACAAGCCACAACAGAAGGACACACGTAGCCCACATAGGGGTCACCCCTGGAACATTGAGAACTGAGGGAAGCACACTGGAAGCCTCCTAAGGCATCACTTACATAAGGTCACCTATCCAAGAGCAGGAGATGTAGCTGACCTACCTAATACACTGACACAAGCACAGGGAAAGAGGTGAAATGAGGAGACAGAGGAATACATTCCAAGTAAGGCGACAGGACAAAACCCCAGAAAAGGAACTAAGTGAAACAGAAATGAGCAACCTACCCGACAGAGAGTTCAAACAAAGAGTTTTAAGGATGCTCACTGATCTGGGGAGAAGAATAGATGAACTCAGTGAGAATGTCAACAAAGAAATGGAAGATATAAAAAAGAACCAATCAGAAATGAAGAATACAATACTGGAAATGAAAAATTCACTAGAGGGACTCAAAAGCAAAGTAGAGGATGCAGAAGAACGGATCTGCGAGCTGGACGAAAGACTAGAAGAAATTACCCAAGCTGAACAGGTAAAAGAGAAAAGAATTAAAAAGAGTGAGGACAGTCTAAGGGACCTCTGGACAACATCAAGCGCACTAACATCTGTGTTATAGGTGTCCTGGAAGGAGAAGAGCAAGACAAAGGGGTAGAGAATCTATTTCAAGAAATAATAGCTGAAAATTTCCCTAACCTAAGGAAGGAAACAGACATCCAGGTACAGGAAGCACAGAGAGCCTCAAACAAGATAAACCCAAAGAGGCCCACACCAAGACACATCATAATCAAAATGTCCAGAATTAAAGATAAAGAGAGAATCCTGAAAGCCGCAAGAAAAAGACAAGTTATATACAAAGGAAGCCCCATAAGTCTATCACCTGACTTCTCAGCAGAAACCTTACAGGCTAAAAGAGAGTGGCACAATATATTTAAAGTGCTAAAAGGAAAAAACTTACAGCCAAGAATACTCTACCTGGAAAGGTTATCATTCAAAATGGAAGGAGAGATCAAAAATTTCCCAGACAAGCAAAAATTAAAGGAGTTTGTCACCAAGAAACCAGTGCTACAAGAAATGTTAAAGGGACTGATTTAAGGGGAAAAGAGAAGACCAAAAATAGGAAAAATTATCTATTTCCATGATAAGAGGGTAATGGATACAAATGCACAAAAAAGAGGTTAGATATGATATCAAAAACATAAAATGAGGGAGGAGGGGAGCTAAAGAGTAGAGCTTTCAGACAGACGTCAAACTAAAGAGACCATCAATTCTGTATAGAAGAAGAAAGGAACAGAGAAGGACTACTAAAACACTGAGAAAAAAAAAGTTAAAAAATGGCAGTAAGTACATACTTAAATGTCAATGGACTAAATGCTCCAATTAAAAGGCATAGGGTGGCTGATTGGATAAAACAACAAGACCCATATAAATGCTGCATACAAGAGACACACTTCAGACCTAAAGACACTCACAAACTGAAAGTGCAGGGATGGAAAAAGATACTCCATGCAAATGGAAATGAAAAGAAAGCTGGGGTACCAGTACTCATATCAGACAAAACAGACTTTAAAACAAAAAGTGTAAAAAGAGACAAAGAAGGGCATTACATAATGATCAAGGGAACACTCCAACAAGAGGATATAACACTTGTAAATATCTACGCACCCAATGTAGGTGCACCTAAATATATAAAGCAATTATTAACAGACATAAAAAGAGAAATAGACAGTAACACAATAATAGTAGGGGACTTTAACACTCCACTTACACCAACGGATAGATCATCCAAACAGAAGATCAATAAGGAAACATTGGCCTTAAATGACACACTAGAACAGATGGACCTAGTAGATATATACAGAGCATTCCATCCAAAAACCAAAGAATACACGTTCTTTTCAAATGCACATGGAACATTCTCCAGGAGTGATCACATATTAGGCCACAAAACAAGGCTTCATAAATTTAAGAAGATTGAAATAATACCAAGCATCTTTTCTGACCACAACAGTATGATACTGGAAATCAACTATAGAAAGAAAATCAGAAAAGCCAGAAATAAGTGGAGATTAAACAAAATGCTACTGAACAATGATTGTCAATGAAGAAATCAAAGAAGAAATCAGAAAATACCGGGAGACAAATGAAAATGAATATATGACATGCCAGAATTTGTGGGATACAGCAAAAGCGGTTCTGAGAGGGCAGTTTATAGCAATACAGGCCTATCTCAACAAACAAGAAAAATCTCAAATAAACCATCCAACAGTGCACCTAAAGGAACTGGAAAAGAAGAACAAACAAAGCCCAAAATCAGTAGAAGAAGGGAAATAATAAAAATCAGAGTAGAAATAAATGAAATAGAGACTAAAAAAATAATAGAAAAAATTAATAAAACCAAGAGCTGGTTCTTTGAAAAGATCAAGAAAATTGACAAACCTTTAGCTAGACTCACTAAGAAAAAAAGAGAGATGGCACAAATAAGTAAAATCAGAAATGAAAGAGGAGAAATTACAACAGACACCTCAGAAATACAAAAGATTATAAGAGAATACTATGAAAAGCTATATGCCAACAAATTCGACAATCTGGAAGAAATGGATAAATTCTTAGAATCATACAACCTTCCAAACTGGATCAAGAAGAAGTAGAGAATTTGAATAGACCAATCACCAGTAAGGAGATCGAAACAGTAATAACAAACCTCCCCCAAAATAAAAGTCCAGGACCAGACGGCTTCCCTGGTGAATTCTACCAAACATTCAAAGAAGACTTAATACCTCACCTTCTAATACTCTTCCAAAAAATTGAGGAGGGGGGAAGCTCCCTAACTCATTCTACGAAGCCGACATTACCCTAATACCAAAACCAGACAAGGACAAAACAAAAAAAGAAAATTACAGGTCAATATCACTGATGAACATCAATGCAAAAATCCTCAACAAAATACTAGCAAAACACATACAACAATACGTTAAAAAGATTATACACCATGATCAAGTAGGATTTATTCCAGGGATGCAGGGATGGTTCAACATTCGCAAATCAATCAACCTAATACACCACATTAATAAAATGAAGAATAAAAATCACGTGATCATCTCAATAGATGCAGAGAAAGCATTTGACAAGATACAGCACCCATTTATGATAAAAACTCTGAATAAAATGGGTATAGAAGGAAAGTACCTCAACATAATAAAGGCCATATATGACAAACCCACAGCTAATATCATCCTCAATGGTGAAAAACAGAAACCTATCCCTCTAAGAACAGGAAGCAGTCAAGGATGCCCACTGTCACCACTCCTGTTTAACATAGTACTGGAAGTCCTAGCCAGAGCAATCACGCAAGAAAAAGAAATAAATGGGATCCAAACTGGAAAGGAAAAAGTGAAACTCTCACTATTTGCAGATGACATGATTTTATATATAGAAAACCCTAAAGAATCCACCTGAAAACTTTTAGAAGTAATAAACGAATACGGTAAAGTTGCAGGATACAAATCAACATACACAAATCAGTTGCATTTCTATACACTAACAACCAAGTAGCAGAAAGAGAAATTAAGACTACAACCCCATTTCCAATTGAAACAAAAAGAATAAAATACCTAGGAATAAACTTAACCAAAGAGGGAAAGATCTGTACACTTAAGACTATAAAACATTGCTGAAAGAAATTGAAGAAAACACAAAGAAATGGAAAGACATTCCATGCTCTTGGATTGGAAGAATTAACATAGTTAAGATGTCCATACTTCCTAAAGCAATCTATCGATTCAATGCAATCCCTATCAAAGTTCCAACAACATTTTTCACAGAAATAGAACAAAGAATCCTAAAATTTATACGGAACAACAAAAGACCTCGAATAGCTAAAGGAACACTGAGAAAAAGAACAAAGCTGGAGGTATCACACTCCCTGATTTCAAAATATACTACAAAGCTATAGTAACCAAAACAGCATGGTACTGGCACAAAAACAGACACACAGATCAATGGAATAGAATCGAAAGCCCAGAAATAAACCCACACATCTACGGACAGCTAATCTTTGACAAAGGAGCCAAGAACATACAATGGGGAAAAGAAAGTCTCTTCAACAAACGGTGTTGGGAAAACTGGATAGCCACATGCAAAAAAATGAAAGTAGACCCTTACCTTACACCATACACAAAAATTAACTCCAAATGGATTAAAGACTTGAATGTAAGACCTGAAACTGTGAAACTTCTAGAAGAAAACATAGGCAGTATGCTCTTCGACATCGGTCTTAGCAGCATATTTTCAAGCACCATGTCTGACCGGGCAAGAGAAACAATAGAAAAAACAAACAAATGGGACTACATCAAACTACAAAGCCTCTGCACAGCAAAGGAAACAATCAACAAAATGAAAAGACAACCTAACAATTGGGAGAAGATATTTGCAAACCATACATCTGATAAGGTGTTAATCTCCAAAATATATAAAGAACTCATAAATCTCAACTACAAAAAAACTAACAACCCAGTTAAAAAATGGGCAAAAGACCTGAACAGACATTTCTCCAAAGAAGATATACAGATGGCCAACAGACACATGAAAAGATGTTCCAAATCATTAACCATCAGGGAAATGCAAATCAAAACTACAATGAGATATCACCTCACACCCGTCAGTGGCTATAATTAACAAGGCAGGAAACAACATGTGTTGGAGAGGATGTGGAGAGAAGGGAACTCCCATACACTGTTGGTGGGAGTGCAAACTGGTGCAGCCTCTGTGGAAAACAGTATGGAGATTTCTCAAAAAATCAAGGATAGAACTACCATATGATCCAGATATTCCACTGCTGGGTATTTATCCAAAGAACTTGAAAACACCAATGCATAAAGATACATGCACCCCTGTGTTCATTGCAACGTTATTCACAATAGCCAAGACTTGAAAGCAACATGAGTGCCCAGATAGGGACGAATGGATAAAAAAGATGTGGTATATATACACAATAGAATACTACTCAGCCATAAGAAACAATGAAATCCAGCCATTTGTGACAACATGGATGGACATTGTGGGTATTATGCAAAGTGAAATAAGTCAGAGGGAGAAGGTCAAATACCGTATGATTTCCTTCATTAAGTAGTAGATAATAACAACAATAAACAAACACATAGAGACAGAGATTGGATTGGTGGTTACCAGAGGGGAAGGGGGGAGGGAGGAGGGTGAAAGGGATAATTCGGCACATGTGTGTGGTGATCAGTTGTAATTGGTATTTGAGTGGTGAACATGATGTAATCTATGCAGAAATAGAAGTATAATGATGTACACCTGAAATTTATACAATGTTATAAACCAATGTTACTGCAGTAAACAAAAAATTAAAATAAAAATTAAAAAATAAAAAAGAAATGCAACTGATTTCTGTAAGTCAATTTTGTATCCTGCAACTTTGCTGTAGTTTTTGATTATTTCTAATGGTTTTCCAATGAATTCTTTAGGTTTTTCTATATATAAGATCATGTCATCTGCAAACAATGAGCGTTTCACTTCATTGCCTATTTGGATTCCTTTTATTCCTTTTTCTTGCCTAATTCCTCTGGCCAGAACCTCCAGTACTATGTTGAATAAGAGTGGCCAGAGTGGGCACCCTTGTCTTGTTCCTGTTTTCAGGGAGATGGCTTTTGGTTTTTCCCCATTGAGTATGATGTTGCCTGTGGGTTGGTCATATATGGTCTTTATTATGTTAAGGTACTTTCCTTCTATACCCATTTTGTTGAGAGTTTTTATCATAAATGGTTCTTGGATCTTGTCAAATGCCTTCTCTGCGTCTATTGAGATGATCATATGGTTTTTATTCCTCGTTTTGTTAATGTGGTGTATCACATTGATTGATTTGCGGATGTTGAACCATCCCTGTGTGCCTGGTATAAATCCCACTTGATCATGGTGTATGATCTGTTTAACATATTGCTGTATTCGGTTTGCCAATATTTTGTTGAGGATTTTTGCATCTATGTTCATCAAGGATATTGGTCTGTAGTTTTCTTTTTTAGTATTTTCTTTGTCTGGCTTTGGTATCAGGGTGATGCTGGCCTCATAGAATGTGTTGGGAGCATTTTATCTTCCTCTTTTTTGGAATAGTTTGAGAAGGATAGGTATTAAATCTTCTTTGAATGTTTGGTAGAATTCTCCAGAGAAGCCATCTGATCCTGGACTTTTATTTTTTGGGAGGTTTTGGGGATTTCTGTTTCAATTCCTTTAGTTGTGATTGGTCTATTCAAGTTCTCTATTTCTTCTTGATTCAGTTTTGGGAAGTTGTATGAGTATAAGAATTTATCTCTTTCTTCTAGATTGTCCAGTTTGTTGGCATATATCTTTTCATAGTATTCTCTTACAATCTTTGTATTTCTGTGGTATCTGTTTTAATTTCTGCTTTTTTGTTCCTAATTTTATTCATTTGATCCTCCTTTTTTCTTGGTGAGTCTGGCTAAGGTTTGCCAATTTTGTTTATCTTCTCAAAGAACCAGCTCTTCGTTTCATTGATCCTTTCTACTGTTTTTTTGTTTCAATTTCATTTATTTCTGCTCTGATTTGTATTATTTCCCTCCTTCTGCTGACTTTAGGCTTTGTTTGTTCTTCTTTTTCTAATTCTGTTAGGCGTAGTTTGAGGTTGCTTATTTGGGCTTTTTCTTATTTGTTAAGGTGGACCTGTATTGCTATGAGTTTCCCTCTCAGGACCGCTTTGGCTGCATCCCATATGAGTTGGTATGGTGTATTTTCATTTTCATTTGTCTCCAGATGTGATTTGATGTCCCCTTTAATATCATCAGTGAACCATTTGTTGTTTAGTAGCATGTTGCTGAGTCTCCCCAGCTTTCTCACTTTCCCAGTTTTTTTCTTGTAGTTGATTTCTAGCTTTATGACATTATGGTCAGAAAAGATGCTTGTTGTGATTCAATCTTCTTAAATTTATACAAGCATGCCTTATTTCCCAAGATATGGTGTATTCTTGAGAATGTTCCATGCACACTTGAGAAGAACGTGTAATCTGCTTTGTTTGGATGGAGTGCTCTATATATATCTGTTAAGTCCATCTCATCAAGTTTTTTTTTTTTTTAAAGATTTTTTTTTTATTTATTCATTTTTCCCCCAAAGCCCCAGCAGATAGTAGTTGTCTGTCATAGCTGCACATCCTTCTAGTTGCTGTATGTGGGACGCGGCCTCAGCATGGCCAGAGGAGCGGTGCGTCGGTGCTCACCCGGGATCCGAACCCAGGCCGCCGGCAGCACAGTGCGCGCACTTAACCGCCAAGCCACGGGGCCGGCCCATCATCAAGTTTTTAATTTAAGTCCATTATTTCCTTATTGATTTTCTGTCTGGATGATCTATCTATTGATGAAAGTGGGGTGCTAAGATCCCCTACTATTATTCTGTTGTTGTTAATATCTCCTTTTAGGTTTGTTAATAGTTGCTTTATGTACTTTGGTGCTCCTGTGTTGGGTGAATATATATTTAAAAGTGATATGTCTTCTTGGTGAAATGTCTGTTTTATCATTATCTATTGCCCCTCTTTGTCTCTCATTCCCTGTTTTATCTTGAAGTCAACTTTGTCTGATATAAGTATGGCAACACCTGCTTTGTTTTGTTTGCCATTAGCTTGGAGTATTGTCTTCCATCCTTTCACTCTGAGCCTGTGTTTGTCTTTAGAGCTGAGATGTGTTTCCTGGAGGCAGCATATTGTTGGATCTTGTTTTTTAATCCATCCCACTACTCTGTGTCATTTGATTGGAGAGTTCATTCCATTTACATTTAGGGTGATTATTGATCTATGAGAGCTTATTGTTGCTATTTTATTGCTGTTTTTCTGGTTCTTTTGCATTTCTTTTGTTTCTCGTCCTGTGTGTTTTGGACTACCAATTCGGTTTGGTAGTTCCGTATGAGGTTTCCCTTAATTTTCTCTGTCTTTATTGTGTGTGATTCTGTTGTGATTATTTCGTTAGTGTTTACCATGAGGTTTGTATAAAAAAATCTCGTGGATGTGATAGCCCATTGTTGATGGTCTCTTATTTGCTTAGACTAAGTCGATTCAATCCCTTTCCTCTTCCCCTTCTGAGTTGTTGTTGTCACATCTTATTCCTTCTTGTGTTGTGAGTTTGTGTTTAACATGATGTGGTTATATTTATTTTTGGTGCTTACCTTCCCTTGATCTGTTGTTTTATAATTAAGTGTTTGCTAATCTATTCTGATAGAGAGCTTTAATTTTTCTGGTTTTGTCAAACTATTTTCCTCCTTGTTCAAAACTTTGAATCCCCTTTCTCTTTTTTTATCTCGGGCACGAGGACCTTCTTGAGCACTTCTTGTAGTGGGAGTCTTGTGGCAATGAGCTCCCTTAGCTTTTGTTTATCTGGGATAGTTTTTATTTCTCCATCATATCTGAAGGATATTTTTGCTGGATAGAGTATTCTTGGCTAAAAGTTTTTGTCTTTCAGAATTTTGAATATATCATTCCACTGTCTCCTAGCCTGTAAAGTTCCTGTTGAGAAATTAGCTGAGAGCCTGATAGGAAATCCTTTGTAGATTTTTTTTTTTCATCTAGCTGTCCTTAATATTTTTTCTTTGTTGTCGACTTTTTCCAGCTACTATGTGCCTCAGAGAGGGCCTTTTCGTGTTGATATATTTAGGAGATCTATTTATTTCATTCACTGGTATTTCCAGCTCCTTCCCCAGGTTTGGGAAGTTCTCTGCTATTATTACTTTGAACAAGTTCTCTGTTCCTTTTTCCCTCTCTTCTCCCTCTGGAATACCTATAATCCTTATGTTAGATTTCCTAATTGAGTCAGATATTTCTTGAAGAGTTTCTTTATTCCTTTTTAGTCTTAGTTCTCTTTCCTCCTCCATCTGGAGCATTTCTCTGTTGCTGTCATCAATATTGCTAATTCTTTCCTCCATATTATCAGCCCTGATGCTTAAGGCTTACAGATTTATCTTTATCTCCTCTATTGTGTTTTTCATCTGTAAGATTTCTGATTGGTTTTTCTTTATAATTTCAGTCTCTTTTGTGAAAAAAACTCCTGATTTCATTGAATTGTCTATCTGGGTTTTTTTGTATTTCATTTAGCTTTTTTATGATAGCTATTTTGAATTCTCTTGTTAAGGTTATACATTTCTGTGCTTTCTGTGTTGACTTCTAGGTGCTTGTCATTTTTCTTTTGATCTGGAGATTTAATATATTTTTGCATAGTGCCTGTCAGTGTTGGCTTATTTTTCCTCATAGTAAAAATATATGGTTGCAGTTTCCACTTGCTGCCAGTGGGTGGGGGTCAAGGGCTGTGTATTCTGGCCCGCCTCAATCCGCGGGTGTTCTGGTTGGCCCCCAGCTGAGCTGAGGCGTGGCTGAGCTGAAGCTCGGCTGATCTGAAGTGTGGCTGTGCAGAGGCTGCTGGCGGTGAAGTGTGTGAACAGCTGGAGCTGGAGTTTGGGAACAGCTGGGACTGCAGCACAGTTAGGCCAAAGCAACTGGGGCTTGGGTGCAGGTTGGTTGAAGCAGCTGCAGGTGAAGCACTGCTGTGCTGAAGAAGCAGGAGCTGGAGCGCCACTGGGCCAAAGAAGCTGGAATTGGAGTGTGGGCTGTGGCAGTGGGGACTGAGCTGCCATCACCTCTGGTGTGGAGGCACAGGCACCCATGCTGCTGGTGGGGCCTGGGCGCCTGGGGGCCACTGCCTTTGACACCAGAGTGTGGCTGCCCTGCTGATGCTGGTGGGACCTGGGTGCCTAGGGGCTGCTGCCTGAAGTGCAGCTATGCCGAAATGTCAGGCAGGCT